>NW_008351881.1:6346404-6346670 GCF_000622305.1 Nannospalax galili | reverse complement strand
TTGGTATTAGAGTGATGCTGGCTTCATAGAAGGAATTTGGAAGTTCTCCCTCCATTTCTATCTTTTTGAGTAAATTAAGTAGTATTGGATATAGATCTTCTTTAAATGTCTGATAGAATTCTGCTGTAAATCCTTCTGGTCCTGGGCTTTTTTCAGTCGGGAGGTTTTGTATTACTGTTTCAATTTCCTTATGTGTTATGGGTCTGTTTAAGCTGTTAATCTCGTCTTGGCTTTTTATTTTAGTGGTTCCCATTGGTATTAGATAA
>NW_008351881.1:6330549-6346023 GCF_000622305.1 Nannospalax galili | reverse complement strand
TACTTAGAGCTATAAACTTCCCTAAGGACAGATCTCAGCATGTTCCAGAGGTTTTATTGTGTTGTATTGTCCTTTTCACTTAGTTCCAGGAATACTTTTATTTCTTTTTTAAGTTCTCCTTTGACCCATTCATCATTCAGGAGCATACTGTTTAATTTCCATGTGTTCATGTAGTTACTAGGGTTTCTTCTGGTGTTGATTTTAAGCTTTATTGCATTGTGGTCTGATAAAGTGCATGGAATTATTTCAGTCTTTTTGCATTTAATTAAGTAGTATTGGATATTGATCTTCTTTAAATGTCTGATAGAATTCTGCTGTAAATCCCTCTGATTCTGGGCTTTTTTTACAAGAGATTTTGTATTACTGCTTCACTTCAATTTCATCATGTGTTATGTGTCTGTTTAAGCTGTTGATATCTTCTTGGTTCAGCTTTGGTGATTCCTTGATTTTAGATACACACCCATTTCCTTTAGGTATTCAATTTTAATGGGCTATAGGCTGTACAGTATTCCTTTATAATATTCTGGATCATTTTATTGTCTATTGTGATGTTTCCCCTTTCATTTCTAATTTTGTTGATTTGGGGTTGTTCTTTCTTTTGGCTAACTGGGGTAAGGTCTGTCTATCTTATTTATCCTTTCAAAGAACCAACTCTAAGATTCTCTGTTCCTTTGTATTGTTTTCTTTTTTCTATTTCATTCATTTCTGCCCTGATTTTTGTTATTTCTTCTTGTCTGCTGAGTTGGGGTTTCACTTGTTGTTCCTTTTCAAGTGTCTTGAGGTGCAATATTAGTCATTTATTTGTGTTCTTTCAGATTTTTTTAATGTAGGCACTTAGAGCTATAAACTTCCATCTAAGGACTGCTTTCATCATGTCCCAGAGGTTTTGTCGTGTTGTATTGTCCTTTTCATTTAGTTCCAGGAATGCTTTTATTTCTCTCTTAATTTCTTTGATCCATTCGTCATTCAGGAGTGTGTTGTTTAATCTACATGTGTTCATGTAGTTACTAGGGTTTCTTCCAGTGTTGATTTTAAGCTTTATTGCATTGTGGTCTGATAAAGTGCATGGAATTATTTCAGTCTTTTTGCATTTGTGAGGTTTGTTTTGTGCCCCAGTATATGGTCAATTTTGGAGAAAGTTCCATGGGGTCCTGAATAGAAAGTATATTCTTTGGTGCTTGGATAGAATATTTAGTAGATGTCAGTTAGGCCCATTTGATGTATGGTATTGTCCTGTTGACCTACCTAATGGAGACAATGTGGTATTGAAGTCCCCCAATATTAATGGGTTGGGATTAATCTGTGTCTTAAAGTTCTGTAGTACTGATTTTATGAAGTTGAGTGTACCAGAGTTTGGTGAATATATGTTCATGATTGCTATATCTTCTTGGTTTATTGTTCCTTTGATCAGAATGAAGTGGCCATCTTTATCTCTTTTGATTAGTTTTATTTTAAAGTCTACTTTGTCAGATATTAGAATTGCAATGCCTGCTTTTTCTTAGTACCATTGGCTTGGTATATTTTTTTCCATCCTTTCAGGTAGTGCCTGTCCTTGAAAGTGAGATGAGTTTCTTGCAGACAACAAAAAGATAGTTCTTGTTTCTTAACCCATTCACCTAGTCTGTGTCTTTTGACTGGGAGTTTAGTCCGTTAATATTTAAAGTTATTAATGAAAGATGAGTATTGAATCCTGTCATTTTTATTTCTATTTACATTCATGATATAGCTGTACTTTTCCACAGTTATACTTTCATTAAATTCCTTTCCGCAACCCCTTGGGTATAGTCATTCCTTTCTTCAGATCTTTTTATCGCTTCCAGATTTCTCTGAAGGGCTAGTTTTGTGGACATTAATTCTTTCAGCCTATTTATGTCATGGAAAATTTTCTTTCCTCTTCGACTATAGTAGATATTTTGGCTGGGTATAGTAGTCTAGGTTGGCATCTGTGGTCATTTAAAACTGGGAATACTTTGGTCCAGGCTCTTCTTGCTTCATAGTTTGCACTGAAAAGTCAGCTGTAATCCTAATGGCTTTTCCTTTATATGTGACTTGTTGTTTTTCTTTTGCAGCTTTCAGTATTGTCTCTTTTTTTTTTTCGTACATTTAGTGTTTTTGCTATGATGTGCTGTGGGGAGTGTCTTTTCTGGTCCTGTCTGTTTGGTGTTCTATGTGCTTCTTGTATTTGTATGGACACATCTTTCTTTAACTTTGGGAAATTTTCTTCTACAATCCTGTTGAAGATCTGGTCCATACCATTTCCTGAGATTCTTCTCCTTCCTGTATGCCTATGATTCGTAAGTTTGGTCTTTTTGTGGTGTCATGGAATTCCTGCATATTCCATTCTTGTGTTTTCTTAAATTGTTCATAATCTTTGCTTGAGTGGTCTAGTTTGTCCACTTTATTTTCCAGTCTTGATATTCTGGTTTCCATTTCATTCATCCTATTGGTGAGGCTTTCTCCTGTCTTTTTTAATTGGCTAACTGAGTGTTTTACTTCCTTCTTCATTTCAGCCTAAGCAATCTTCAATATTTCTGACTTTTCTGAATTCATTCAGAAGTTTATGCCTATCTTCTTTCAGTTTTTTTGATTTGTGTGTTCTTTAAATTCACTGAATTCTTTTATCATGTTTATAACTGTTCTTTTGAGTTCTATGTCCTGTGTTATCTCTAAGGGGTTCTCATTGTACTCCTTTAGAGGACTGATGGTACTTGGTGGGGATATATTATTTTGAATTTTTATGTTCTTATTTTTTCTCTGACTTTGAGATGTCAATTTCTTTTGTAGATTCTGGTTCTTGTGTGAGACTGAAGCCTTCCCTTGTTAAGTTTAGATCTGCTTCTTTTTGTAAAATTTATGTGCCTTTGTGATTTACTTGTTGGGCATGAAAAGCTGGTTGGTCTATGCTCCAGGTTCTCTCTTTTGATTTTATATTGGAGTGGCCAAATTGCTTTCAGCTTGCTGCTCAGGAGTACCCACAGAGGCTGAAGTTGGATGAAGATCAAATGCTCTCTGGCTTCCTCCTAAGGTCTGGATCCCTCCAGGAAAGATGCTGGCCTCAGGAATTTGAGGGTTGGGCTGGCCCTGGAGCAGGGCCCTGGAAAGATGCTGGCCCCCAGGGATGCAAATGGAGGTGCAGGAGAGAAGAGGCCTGAGGACTCCTGGGGACTACAGGTTGGAATTGGGTTGGTCTGGATGCACAGGATCAAGAAGCAGTTGGGATTCTGGGCTAAGTGTTCAGTCCATGATTCTGGGTTGTCACAACAAGATATGGGCACTGGCCCATCTAGTGCCCCTGCTAGGAGGAGAGATGGGGTGAGGGAGCTGGGGGGGTGAATGAGGCTGGAGGAGTCAAGGTGCAGGGTGCGCAGCAGCCAAACTTACCCAGCAAAGCTGCTGGCTCCAGGAAGCTGTAGGGCTGGGCCCAGTGATGCAAAGGGAGGTGGGGACTAGAGGAAGGAATTGGCTTGGTCTGAATACAAATGATCAGGAGGCAGTGGAGAGTTTGGTCCAAGAGGTCAGTCCAGAACCATAGACCAGTTTTTATCTGAGTTATTAGCTTCTTTTTGCTTTCTGGGTTCTTTGTATATTCTGCATATTAATCCTCTAGCAAATAAAGAATTGGTGAAGACTTTGTCCCATTCTGTGGGCTTCTTCTTCACTCGACTGGTTGTTTCCTTTGTTGTATAGAAGCTTTTAGTTTAATGAGGCCCCATTTGTTAATTGCTGGCCTTTATCCTCAGTGAGTAATGTCCAATTTAGAAAGTTCTTTCATGTACCTGTGTCTTGTAGGGCAGTGCCTATGTTTAATCTTCTTGAGTTTGCCTCTTGAGCATTACAGACTTTATATTGAGGTCTTTAATTCATTTGGAGTTGACTTTTATTCAGGATGATAGAAAGGGTCTTATTTCATTATTCTACATGTAAAGATCCAATTCTTATAACACCATTTGTTGAAGATTTTCTTTCTTCCTGTGTGTGTGTTCTTGGCACCTTTGTCAAATATCATGTGGCTGTAATTGCATGTACTCATGATTAGGTCTTCTATTTTGTTCCATTGATCTACATGTCTGTTTTTGTGCTCATATCATGCCTTTTTTTTATGACTATAGCTCTTTAATGTAGTTTGAGACCTGGTATTGCAATTTCCCTGGCAATGCTCTTTACCTCAGGATTGCTTTAGCTATTCAGGGTCTTTTGTAATACATACAAAAGGATGGATTTTTCTATTTATGAGAAGAATGTCACAGGGATTTTGATTGCAATTGTATTGAATCTGTAAATTACTTTTGGTAGAATGGTCATTCTCATTATATTAATTCTACCAATCCATGAGCACAGTAGGGCTTTACATTTCCTTGTATGTTCCTCAATCTCTTTCTTCAAAGATTTGAAGTTTTCATTGAAGAAGTATTTAATGTCTTTTGTTAGGTTTATTCCTAGATTATATTTTTTGAGTCAATTCTAAATGAAAGTGCTTCCTTGAATTCTCTCTGATTGCTTATTACTTTATACAGAAAGTACTGCTTTGTAAATTGATTTTGCATCATGTCACTTTGCTAAATGTTTTGATCATTTCTAGAAATTTTCTGTTGGAAATTTTGGGATCTCTTATGTATAATATCACATCATCTGCAAATAATGATAATTTGACAATTTCTTTTCCAACTAGGACCCTTTTAATTTCCTTCTTTTGATGTACTGCTCTACAGCTTTCAAGCACTATATTGAAAAGGAGTGGAGAGACTGGACAGCTCTGGTTCATGATTTTAATGGGAATCCTTCAAGTTTTCTCCATTTAGAATGATGTTGACTGTGGGTTTGTTGTAAATAGTCTTAATTCTGTTGAGCTATGCTCCCCTCTTTTATGATGGAATGCATGTTGGATTCTGTCAAAGGACTTTTCTGTGTCTATGATCACATGATTTTTGTCCTTAAGTCCATTTATATGATTTATCATATTTATTGATTTATATTGAACCATCCCTGCATCTTAGTCATAGTGGATAATGTTTTTGATGTGTGTCTGTATGCAAACTGTGATTGTTCTGTTGAGAATTTTTGCTTCTGTAGCCCCCAAATTACTCATTCCTCCAAAAAGAGTGAGCCTACAGAGACTAAGCCAGCCAGAGGTGAGACAAGGAACACCCTGGGAAGAGGGGTGGAGCTGCCTGCATTTGGGGAGTGAGCCAATTGTTAGCAGGAGGCCATTTTTGGAACTCTGGGAGGAAGGGTGCAGCCTGGGAATCTGCAAGTTGATGGGCATCCCAGGGGGCGCTGTGCAGGGCTTGAATGGCGCGTGGGTTAGGAGAAGCCATTTCTTTGTAAGTCATCCCCTCCAAATGTCATATAATCTATGCAAAATTCAAATAGGACGTTTTACATCATTGGCTAGTCCTGGGGCCGCAGAGAGTGAGGATGCAAGTCTCCCAAGAAGGGAGGAAAAGGGGAAAAAATTGGTGAAACAGCTTCTATGTTCATTATGAATATGGCCCTTATAGCCTTATTTTTGTGTGTGTTTCTTTTCCTGGTTTTGGTATTTGAATACTACTGACTTCATAGAAGTAGTTTGACAATTCTCCCTCTTTTTCTTTTTCAATAATTTAAGTAATACTGGCTGTAGATCTCTGAAGATCTTTTAGGATTATACTGTGAATCCATCTGGGCCTGGGTTTTTCTTAGTTTGGAGGTTTTGTATTACTGTTTTGATTTTCTTATTTGTTAACTTGTTATGAGTCTGTTTAAGCTGTTAATCTCTTCATGGTTTATCATTGGTGGATTCAATGAACTAAAAGCTCACCCATTTCTTTTAGCTTTTCAAATTTAATACAGCATAGGTTTTTAAAGTGTTCCCTTATAATGTTCTGGATCTTTTTGGTGTCTGTTGTAATGTTTTCCCTTTCCTCTCTGATTTTATTGAATTGAATTTGTTTTTGTTATTTGGTTAAGTAGTCTAAATGTCTATCTATCTTGTTTATTTATTTTTTTTCAAGGAACCAGCTCTTAAATGTTTTGATTCTTTGTATTGTTTTCTTTGTTTCTATTTCACTAATTTCTGCTCTGACTTTGTTATTTCTTCTCATCATTTGGGTTTGGGTTTGATTTTTCTTTCCTTTCCAGATTCTTGAGCTGTACCATTAAGTCATTTATTTGTGTTCTAAGTTTTTAATGTAGGCACGTAGAGCTATAAACTTCCCTCTTAGGCAGGGGTCAGGGAGGGCCAAAGTGAAACAGAGCCGTCTGAACATGTTAGGATTGCTGTACTCAAGAATCCACAGCAGCTATGTTTACTTGTGTAAGACCTGCATAAGATCAAGCCATGCAACATTCCACCATGGAAGGAGGGACTCATAAGGCCCAACACCAAGCTGAGGAGATATTGACAGTTGATTACTTCTGTCAAATTTTTTTAAGGATATGGCCGCTTGTACTGCAACCATGGTCTATTGGATGGCCCCACACCCAGAAGTATATGAACAGCACAAATTAGAATCTGTGGGCTACTAAAAAACAGAGGTTCATATTTAGTTTTACAGAGTACTCCACACTGCTTTCTATACAGGTTGCACGAGTGTTCAGTCCTCCAGCAGTGGATGAGTGTTCCCCTTTCTCCACACCCTTGCAAACATTTGGCATTTGTTCTCTTGATCTTAGCCAGTCTGACAGGGGAAAGATGAAACTTAAGTGTTTTTAATTTGCATTTTCCTAATTACTAATGATGTTGAACACATTTAAAGATGTTTCTTAGCCATCTTTACTTCTTATTTTGAAAACTCTCTGTTTAGATTCTTAGCCCATCTTTTAATTGAGTCATTTGTTTTCTTGATTCTTGGTTTTTTGAGTTCTTTGTATATTCTAGATATTAACCCTCTGTCAGATGTGTCACTGGTGAAATTTTTTTCCCATGTTGTGGGTTTTCTCTCCACTTTCTGGATTGTTTCTTTTGCTGTACAGAAGTTTTTTAGTTTAATGAGGTCTCACTTACTGATTATCGACATTAATTCCTGAGAAACTGGTGTCCAATTTAGAAAGTCCTTTCTTACACCTATATCTTGTAGGCTACTGCTGATGTTTTCTTTTAACAGTTTCAGAGTTTTGAGTTTCACATTGAGGTCTCTGATTCATTTGGAGTTGACTTTTGTGTAAGGTGAAAGATGAGGATCAAGTTTCATTCTTCTATAGGTGGAGATCCAGTTTTGCCAGCACCATTTTTTTAAAGATGCTGTCTTCCCTCCAGTGAGTGCTCTTGGCCCCTTTGTCAAATATCAGGTGGCTGAAATTTCATGTTCTCATGGGTCTTCAATGATGTTCCATTGAACTACAGGTCTAGTTTTGTGCCAGTACCATGTTACTTTTATGACTATAGCTCGGTAGTATAGTTTGAGATTGGGTATAGTAATCCCTTCAGTGTTGCTCTTTGTGCTCAGGGTTGCTTCAGCTATCTGGGTTCTTTTGTGCTTCTATATGAATTTTAGGATGTTTTTTTTTTCTAATTCTGTGAAGTATGTCATAGGGATATTGATTGGGATTGCATTCAATCTATATATTGCTTTTGGTAGAATGGTCATTTTCAAAATATTAATTCTTCCAATCCATGAGCATGGGAGGTCCTTCCATCTTCTGGTGTCTTCCTCAATCTCTTTCTCTTAAGATTTAAAATTTTCATTGTGGAGATCTCTGACTTTTTTTTATCATATTTATTCCAAGATATTTTATTTATTTACTTATTTTTGAGGCTATTGTGAATGGAAGGGTTTCCCTGTAATCCTCTGATTGTTATTGGTATATAGAAAGGCTACTCATTTTTGCAGAATAATTTTTTAACCTGCCACTTTACTGAAAGTGTTAATCAGTTCTAGGAGTTTTCTGGTGGAATTTGTGGGATCTCTTAGGTATAGTATCATATCATCTGCTAAAAGTGATAGTTTGACCTCTTCTTTTCCAATTAGTACTCTTTAATTTCCTTCTCTTAACTTATTGCTGTAGCAAGAGTTTCAGCCACTATGTTGAAAAGGAGTGGAGATATTGGACATCCTTGTCTGGTTCCTGATTTTAATGGGAATGCTTTTAGGTTTTTCCATTTAGAATGATGTTGGCCATGGGTTTGTTGCATATAGCTTTAATTATGTTGACGTATGTTCCCTCCAGTCAAATTCCATTTAGGACTTTTGTCATGAATGTATGCTGAATTTTGTTAAAGGCCTTTCCCGTATCTATGGAGATGACCATGTGATTTTTGTCTTCGAGTCCACTTATATGATTTATAAAGTTTATTGATTTGCTCATATTGAATCATCCCTGCGTCTCTGGAATAAAGCCAACTTGATCATGGTGGATGATCTTTTTGATGTGTGTCTGTATGTGGTTTGCAAGTATTTTGTTTAGAATTTTTGAATTTATGTCCATTAACGATATGGATCTATAGTTTTCTTTTTGGATTATATCTTTACCTGGTTTGGGTATTAAAGTGATGCTTGCTTCATAGAAGGAATTTGGGAGTTCTCCCTCTTCTGTCTTTTTGCATAATTTAAGTAGTATTGGTTGCAGATCTTCTTTAAATGGCCGTTAAAATTCTGCAGTAATCCATCTGGGCCTGGGCATTTTTTTTTAGTTGGGAAGTTTTGTATTAATGTTTCAATTTCCTTATATGTTATGGGTCTGTTTAAACTGCTGATCTCTTCTTGGTTTAGCTTCGGTGATTCCCATGATTTTAGATATTCATCCATTTCTTTTAGATTTTCAAGTTTAATATAGATTTTTAATGTATTCACTTATACTGTTCTGAATCTTTTTGGTGTCTGTTGTGATGTTTTCCCTCTCAGCTCCAATTTTGTTGATTTGGATTTGCTCTTTGTTTCTTTTCGTTAACTGGGCTAAGGGTCTGTTTATCTTGTTTAGCTTTTCAAAGAACCAGCTCTTAGACTCATTGATTCTTTGTATTGTAATTAATTTCTGCTATGATTTTTATTATTTCTTCTCATCTGCTGGGTTTGGGTTTCATTTGTTCTTGCCTTCCCAGAGTCTTGAGTTGCAATGTTGTTATTTATCTGTGCTCTTTCTGATTCTTTAATGTAGCCATTTAGAGCTATAAACTTTCCTCTTAAGACTGCTTTTAAAGTGTCCCAGAGGTTTTCTTGCATTGTATTGTCCTTTTCATTTAATTCCAGGAATACTTTATTTCTTTCTTAATTTCCTCTTTGATCTATTTATCATTCAGGAGTGTGTTGTTTAAGCTTCATGAGGTCCTGTAGTTAGTACGGCTTCTTTTTGTGTTGATTTTAAGGTTTATTGGGTTGTGCTCTGATAGAATGAATTATTTCACGGAATTATTTCAATTTTTGTATTTGTTGAGGTTTGTTTGGTGCCTCAGTGTGTGGTTAATATTCGAGCACCATGGGCTGCTGCACAGAAAATGTCTTTGGTTTGGATGGAATATTTGGTAGCTGTCTGTTAGGTCTACTTTTAAAACTAAAAATAAACCTGCCATATGACCTGGTTATACCACTCCTTAGCATATACCCAAAGGACTCATCCTATTGCAGAGATACTTGTACAACCATGTTTTTTGCTGCTCTTTTCACAATAGCAGTGTTCCTAAACTGATGAGTGGTTAACGGAAATGTGGTACATTTACACAATGGAGTTCTACTCAACAGTAAAAAAAGATGAAAGAATAAAATTTGCAAGTAAATGGATGGATCTAGGGACTGTTATACTAAGTGAAGTAACACAGACTCAGAGAAACAAAAGACGTATTTTCTACCTTATTTGTGGTTCCTAGCACCAAACCCTAATAAGTGAGTATATATCCTGATGTAACTTAAGGAACCAGGAAAATGAAAGGGAACCAGGGAGGGAAAGGGAAAGAAGGAACCTGAGAGAGAATAGTAGGAGACAGGTGTTACTAAGGGGGAAACATGTAAAAAAGGGGGTAGTTAAATGGGAGGGGGAGGAGGGCTGTACAGGGATAATGGGAATAAAGGGGAAGAAGAAGCTCAAGAGATAAGGGACCACAGCTGACAGATATTATCAAGGGAGAAATGGGGAAAATTGGGACACTTTAAATGGGGAAAACAGAAAAAAGTAGGGAGGGAGGATAAGACAAGGAGAAAAATATGAGAGATAGATAGTGCCTAGCTATTATAAAAGCCAGAAGGAATTGTATTAGTCCAAAAACCTACTAAAAAATTACACATACAATATCTCTACATGAATCTGTGAGTATAGCTGAAGGCTACATAACAAGAAACAGTCGCAGATAAGAGAAACCTCCCTTTGAGTTGTTGGTCAGGTTGGTCCAACAGACTCCCAGAATTAGACAGGCTATTGCCACAGTCCTTGATTACCTTATAGAACTTGATGCTAAGAACCTATTGCTGAAGACAGGACATACTTTGGACACAGGATTTGGAGCAATGGAACTGGGACTGATCTGGAAGCCACCTCCCCTGCAGGCTAGCTCTCAGAGCTTTGGAGAGCACTGTACAAGCTGCTAAGGGAGAACGTCAGTTGATGGTCCAACCCCAGCTTCAAGGACTAAAAACCACATCAATGACCAGCACAGCAAATGACACTGATGCAGTAGTGGTTCTTTTATCTTGGGGGTAATCAACATCTACCTAATTGGACTCAAAGCCCACTCAATGGGAGGAAACATGTGTGGACTGTAAACTTAACCAAATACACACGGCTGGAGAGGTCATAGATCTTAGAGAAAACCCCAAGACTGTCATACCCCTAGACAAATGTAATTTCTTACCATGTGCAAAATATGGATCCTTAAATCTTTTTACAAGTATCCCAGTCACCACCCATCAAAGAAGCTTCTTTTTCAAGAGACAGAGATAATTACAGAGTTCCACAAATGGTCACACAGAGATGTCTGTGAATTGCTCAAGTTTAAGTGGCACATCTAGGATGCAACCTCCACACCTAAGGTTCACGGAACATAGAACAAAGGATGAAGAGAACACTAATGCATCTTCCAATTCTCATCTATGATGGTCTCTCATGCAACAGAGGGCCAGGAATGTAAAAGATCACAAATGGCAAAAAACAGAGATTAAGAGTCTGTGGAGTGTGGGTCCTTGGACAGGACTCCTATATTAAAATCCACCCACCCAAGGGCTCAGGTACCATTGTGGAAAAGGGGGCAGAAAGAATGTAAGAGCCAGGGAGGTGGAAATAGTCCTACAGGTTCCTGGGACTTTTCTCATACAAACCCACAGCAATGGTGTCAACATGCACAAGACCCATGCCAATACAAGCAGACAAAATCCCAGCACAGGACTGTGGAAATGAACAGCAGGCCCTAATTTTAGTTGAAGAATTATTGGCAGCTGATTACTGCTGAGTGAGGAAGAGCTGACTTTCTTAAAGGGAGGGACTCTAAATAGGGTGACTAGATCCCAGTGGATGAACTTGCACTGAGGGACATCTGTGGACACTAACTTTACATGATAATCCTTAACACAAATGACAGAATGTATGAACTAGGGGGGCACGGGAAGGTGCCAAAGGGGGAGGAGGGTATATGTTTGAAATACAAACATTTAAAAAAATAGAGAACACAAAGTTGGGAGGGAGTAGAGATTGGCTCTGGAAGGCCTTTGGGGATGAGTGGGGGTATGACCAAAATACATCATATGCTTTCTCAAAATTTTAATAAAACTATTTTTTTAGAATAGCCTGAACTTATCCAAATTTGAGAAAAACAAATGGCTGTGGAGAACATCTCATTTGGAATAGAGCCTAAATGCCAACACTGTCATGTTCTGAATTCTTCTGTTTTCAGATCCCAGATTCTATATGCAACATAAAACATAAGGAACCACTAATATGTATTTAGGAAATCTCCAACCTACCTTAAAGAATATAGCATCTCTCCTTTATCTGCGTTGTACTTTTTTCTCTGCTAAGATTTTACTTTAAATTCTTGAATGTTTTAAAGCTAATGCTATCTGCCATCCTGAAACTAAGTTCAAGAGAAGGAGGTAGAACAATGTGGGTTGCAGCAGTTTGGCTCTCAAGTGTCTGTGCCCACAAAGGCCCACTTGGTTCCCTACTCACTGCTATCAGTTGATTATTGCAGGTAGTGGTTATAGGGATGGAAAACTGACCTCTTCAAAAGGAGGCGCTTCTTAGTAGAATCAACCTCAAGCACTAACCCCAAGCACTAACCATTTCTGATCCCAAGATGCCTTTCGACTTCTGAGAGTCTTGTGTGTAAAGAGGCCAGGTAAGACTTCTTTTGTTGAATGAGATTGCACCAATATTGCCTTTTAAATCAAGGCTGAACATTTTTTCTTCACTCTCATTTACTTACAACAAGGCAGAGAACTGAACTCCTTACACTGGCCTGTAATACACTCATATAAATGTGTCCCCATAATGCTATGGCTTAACATAAAAAAAGCTATTTTAACTTTTAGTACTTAGAATTATCCCAGTAACTAGTAGCTAGTAGGAATTATTTCCTCATATACGCCTAGCAGTTCCCTTTGCATTTCAGAATAACCAGATTGGAAATGATGAATCAGAATATTTTACTATTCAAAGAGGAGAAACATTTTGGAATTTCTAGACCCCAAGAAAACCCTCTCTAAATGGGGTACCTTGAGATGACCCTATGAGAACACTAAAGGTACATCCAGATAAATTGTTCATGCTTGCAATCATTTATTTATCCTTTGCCATTTGAACTCCAACCTGGGACCCGGCATTTTGCTAGGCTCTGAAGTTAAAACAGTGATTTTTCTTCTGTTCCCATGGAGTTTATGGTTTAAGGGGACAGAGAGAGATTGCATCATTACATAAATGGTTATCAGTAAACATATAATCACAAAGTAGGAAAAATATCATGAAGCAAAATACAGGTGCAATGAGAATTTGTCACAGTGCATTCACCCTACTTTGTACAGAGGCATCTTTCAGTGAGACACTAAAATGGGAAAAGCAACCAGGTTAGAGAACAGATGCCACAGTTCTGCTGTGGGTAGCATGGGTTTGAGAAAGGCAAGAGCGAAGTTCAGTAAGTGCTTTATGCATGGAGAAACCCGAGATCAACATACAAATGTCAGCCATTAGACGATAAACTGCAAGTGAATATTAATCTGAGGTGCAGTCAGAAGGAAAGAGTGTTGATAACCGACTTCTGAGGAAGTCCAGCATTTGTTAGGCTTGTTGAAAACAGAGCAGCCTGATGACAGAGGCAGATCGACCTGGAGACTGAAGGAATCTTCATATTCTGGGTCCTTCCTTCTCTTGGTTAGGAGTTCTAACACTCTGCATGGTCATCTATTATTTTAAAATTTCAAAAGGTTTTTCTGTTGGTCTCAAAAATCACCGTCAAGGCCTACATATTTGCACCTAAAAGGAACAACATCAAGAAGTTTTGACCGAATGAAATTAGAGAAAAGGTACAGTGTGGAGGGACAGACTGGGCTCTAAGAAGAGAGCGTTCTAGCTGAGCTGTGAATGAATGTCAGGGCAAAATACATGAGACAAAAATGTGTCCAGTGGACTTAGGCAGCAAAAGGCCACCAGTGCCCCTGTCAAGAGAACTGTTATTGCAGTAATGGGACCAGAAGCCATTCGTGCTACGTTCAAGAATTTTAGCTGTGAAGGAAAGGGCAAACTGGGTGGGGACCAAACAACCCTGAAGAAAGCCCCCCCCCCTTCTTTGTAAAATGGGAGTCTTGAGGGAGCAGATGGAAAAGAAACCAGATGTATTGGGGGAATGAGATATGGTGGGATGTACTTTCCCTCATCCAACTGCAATTTCATGTTCAAAGGACCTAGAGGTGATTCATGTCCATAGACATGAATTCAGTCATTTTTTTATATTCCTGCTGGGTGACTTTATGGCGACTTTCTTCAACTTTGAAGAACCAGGGAGCTTGGCCGCTTGGCTATGCAGCCGCCTCACCCAGGACACTGAATCCCTTTATTTTACTCTGATCAACAGGCAAATATCTATGGTGCAGCTTTCTGAAAATATCCACCCAAAGATTCTCGGAAGCCTAGTATATTTTATAATCTGCTTTTCTCTTTAAATATTTAGTAAATGTTGGAGAAATGCAAATTGATTTTTAGTAGACAAAACAAATCTACAAGTCTGCCAAAGAAAAATAGTGTACTTTCATTCAGTGTTAAAAGCAATTCTTTTAAATATTTTAAATTTTGAGATTTTTATTTTTTGATTGTACAGTGTAATATTAGACATCTGTCCCGAAAACGTAGCAATTTTCTTCCACGGGAAAAAATTGTGAGACCCACAAACAAGACAGCAGAAAGACAGTTGTGAACGGCACAAGACAGACATGAACATCCATTCTTCCTGGCACCAGGCAAATCCAAACAGTCCCCTATGTTTACTGTTTTTTTTTTTTTTTTAATTGGCTTGCCAGACTAAGAATACATATTGATGAGCTAAAAGTTACTTACGGGGTTGGGGATTTAGCTCAGTGGTAGAGTGAGGTCCTGGGTTCAGTCCTCAGCTCTGGGGAGGGGGAAAATAAAAGTTTCTTAGGAAGTGGAACTGGTCCTCCCCACCCCACGCTCCCTCTTGGCTATTTCAATCATTTAGAAGGCCAGCGGCAGTCTCACTGAGAACTTGAAAACAGGGTACCAGTGCAGGGCGTCACATCAAGGAGACACAAAAACAGGATTTCCAGCTGAATTTACATTTTTGATAAAATGTGAATGTTTCAGTAATGTCCCTCGCACCACTTGAGAAATATTGTTTTAGATGGCTTTTCTCTGAAATTCACCAGCGGGGTCCCCCATGCCCTGCAGGCCTGGCTGGCTGCCCATCTCCTACACAGGCCTAGAGGCCCAGGGCAGGTTGAAAACCCCGGACCGTAGTCCCGGCCGCGCCCCTGATTGGCCAGCGCGCCCGCCCGGCCCGGCGTCACAGCTCCCGCAGCCCCGCGGCTTCGGCCTCCTCCGAGCCCGGGTCGGCGCGATCGGCGTCGGGGGCGGGCGCCGGCGAGGTTGCAGCGGCCGCCCAGCGGATCAAGTTCCCCGTCACGCGTGGGTGTGCGCGCCGGGCCCGAGCCTCAGGCGGCCGCTACTGCGCAGAAGAGCGCGGCGGGTAAGCGGACCAGAGGGCGCGGTGCTCTGGGGTTGGGACCCGCTCTGGAAGTCTCCCGCTGCTCCCCCGCGCGTGCTCCCTGTGCGCGCTCGTGCTCCCCGCGCGTGGCTGGGCTCAGCTGTCGGCCGGGTGCTGGGGCGGGGGCGCAGCCTGTTGCTGGGGCGGGAGGGTGCGGGAGCGGTGCCTGGGCCGCCGGCCCGGAGGGAGCCGCATCCCGGAGGGCAGATGATCCGGGGATGCGCGGCGGAGGGGTGTCGGACTCTGGGGGACGCGGATGGATGGGGTGCATCTCGGCTCGCAGCGTGGGCCGAGGCCCGCTAGCTGCGCCATTCTTTCCCGGGGTCACATGGAAACTCCAGCTGGGGCTGCGGGGAGGAGGGCCT
>NW_008351881.1:6325205-6330135 GCF_000622305.1 Nannospalax galili | reverse complement strand
AGGATGGGGGGAGGGGAGAAGAGGTGGGCGGGGGCGCTGCGGGAGGAGGTGGAGGCCAGTGGGACGGGGTGCTGCAGGGAGGAGGCGCTACTGAGGCTTGGGTTTCCTTCCTAGCATCAGAGTTCACCAGCCAGAAGGAAAACTGTTCTTTCAGTGTCCAAAGGGGAAGAAGTGACCTACTGGTGACAGCCTTGCTGTCAACATCCCCTTTGTATGTCCTTAGGCGTTTTTCTTTTATGTTGCCTTTGACCCTTTATGAAATAACATCTATTTTTGAAATATTGGCTCTGGGGGCTTAAGAACTCTACATGTAGACTTTGGTCGTAACGAACAGTGGAACGATTTGCAAGGCCAGATAATCTGTTCATATACTAGATATTTTAGCGTTTTGTAGATTCTGGATAAACAATTGCATCTAAAACTAATAAAATTGGAATGACGTCCGTTTGAACTTGTACTATGGTACAAGTGCTGTTATGTGTAACTTGTAAAGCTGATTTGGGAGCCCCTCACTGACAGCTCTTCATCCTTGCCTCCTTTGCTAAAATAAACAGAAACTGATGGAACTTATTCTTAGCATGTTAATCCTGTATGGGCTGTACCTGTTGTGTGCTCCTTTCCTCCCTAGAAACTTCCTGAATTTCTTCTTTTTGTTTCTGGTTTCCTTTCCTTCTTTCTTGCTGTACTTTTTAACAGAGTACCTGGATAGTTGTGGCTTGGGGAGGGAATTCACATTAATGTTCTAAGGGTGCTCCATATTCCTCTCACATAGACTTTCATCTGCTGGGCCCTTGTGGATGACTGTCTTTGCATTTCAGATGCTTTTGGAATGCAGGTAGACTGTGAGGTATTAGAGTTTGTATCTCTGCAGGTTGGGAGTGATAGAAATCTCTAAAATGTAGTTTTGATTGACTCAGCCCTGGTTGGCACTTTCTACTTTTAACTGATTGGGTAAGGAAATTGCTTTACAAATGAAGAAAACAGACCCATTGTCTGGAGTTAAGATTAAGGGATTTGGAAGCTGCCAACCAACACTGAGTTGCTGGGGAGGTAAGCGTCCTGAGTTAGAGAAAGCCTATTTTCTGGAGATGACATGCCAACTCTGTTATCATAGACTTGACTGAGTGGAGTTGCAGATTGGCTCCATTTTGTACATATATAATATGGCCAATGTACTTTGAATTTCATCAAATATTTTGAGGCAGAGTTGACATACTGGACTGGCTATGGCTCTTAATGTGCTGGAAGGAACACCCTACCTGCCAGAGAATGATTGCCCTCACAATGAAGAAGCACATAACTTCTCAGTGAATTTAGGTTCATTGGGTGGTGCATGTTGAAAGATAATGTATTCTCCATTTATATAAGTTTTTAAAAAAATAGACGTAAGGTAGGATTTCTTTGGATATAATTCCTTTGTATCAAACATCAGGTTCATGATACGATACTGTTTTCTCTTGTAAAGAAGTATTGTGCACAGAAGAATATTTACAAAAATTTGAGAAATGATGTTTAGTATGGTAAAAATGATTATATTGTGATTAAATAACTTTAGTGGGGTTCCATGTGTAGAAAAAGGAATGAAGAAATACCTACTTCTGGATAAAGAAATCAATTCTAATTAATCAGGTATCTTTAAGTGAAATACTTGCAGAAAAGATTGTGGTAGTTACTAGATAGTATTAGGTAGCTTACGAGGCGTCTTGTATTGGGTTAGGGACTGGCAGAATGCAATATAAATACAAGATGGTGATCTGGAAGTTACTGTCTTCAAGGTTACACAGAAAGCTTTTAAGTATGGCCTGGAGTTTCACAGAGAGGCAGATAAAGGGTCTTAGATCTTTACACATGAGGAGACTGATCCAGGTTTTGCTGTTGTTTACACGAAGTATAACATATGAATTACATTAAGAAACGGCATAGCAACATAGATGCAAAGCAGCAGGAGGTAAGCTGGATTTCAGTTTGTATCTTTCTAGTGTGGATCAGGGATTTCTGTCTAGGGAAATTTTTGGATGGGGAAGGGAAAGTGATGGACAGCAGTGAAGTATATAGGCTGAGTGCTGGTTTTTTTCCAGCTTGTTTCCATCTGAGACCTCAACCAGGAACATCCATAATGTCCCTGCTTCCACCCAGTCTCTTTGAGGAATCCAGGCTTTGCTGTTAAGCACTTCAAAACTTTTGTAGCTTCTACCCATTGCTTGCTTCCAAAGTTTCATAGTTTGGGTATGTATTAAAAGGAAACCGGACTGAGGGACCCCAGAATCTGCTTTAGTTTACTAGAGATGCTTCCACAAATAGCATAATGAAGATGGCTGATACAAAAAGCCATTTCCTCAGTTCTAAGGGCTGCTGGGCTGCCAGTCTAAAATATATGTTGAATGTGGCAGGTTTCTGCCCAGGCTTGTCTCCATGGCTTGTAGATGGCACATGTCTCTGTTTTCCTGTGGTCTTCCCTCTGTGTCTGTGTCGACCTAATTCCTTCTTAAGAGGATGCCAGTTGAATTGTAAGGCACCCCCATTCCACCTTTATTATTTCTTCAGAGAAACTGCCTTCAAATACAGTTGTATTGAGAGGTGCTGGGGATTCAGATTTCCCATGAATTTGTGGGCAGGAGCTGAAGCACTTCTTAGCCCTAAGAAAGTTCTTGGAAAAACCTAGCCTGTAAGATTAGAACCAGAAGGATAGACTGGCCCAGGGTGAAGGAGAGAGGCCACAGAGGAGGCTGTTGGGTAGTCTAAGCATTATTGTGGTAATTTGATGCTGGGTAAGAAAGGGAAACTGCTATTTGAGGAAAGGCTATTTTATCTCTGGCCCATGGCCACTTGTTCTCTTCAACTGTTCACTGGGCATTGGCTCTCTGTAGTCCTTCCTGTTTGAAGACAGCATTTTTTTTTAGTGTTTTCTAAAGCTTCATTTTCTTTAAATATTCTTCTAAGTCTCATTGTGTCTCATTAAAACAATTTGTCTGATTAATCACTTTATCATTATTTGTAGTTTTTTCTTTTTGGAGAAGGGTCTAATGTATCCTAAGCTGTCCTCTAACTCACTGTATAGGTGAGACTGGCCTTGAATTCCTGATTCCCCTGCCTCCACCTCCCAGCTGTTGGGATTACATAAGAGCACACCACCATGCTTTGCTCAGTTGCATTTATTTAAAAACTCTATTGTACATAGTGAGTTCCAGGCCAGCTGGGGCTACAGGGAAACCCCATCTCAAAAAACAAGCAAAGAAACAACCCCCCACCTCTTAAAACTTTATGTGTCATGTGTGTTTTGTGGCATAAGTTTTGTTATAATCTGTTCCCCCTTGGACATTCTTCTTTCCTTTTTGGAAAAATAGATTTAAAAAAGGCAGTGTAAGTCCTGTGTAGTCCAATACATTTCAATTGGATGTTGGAATTGTATCTTATACAAGCCATTCTTCCAGTTTGGGCCTTCTGGGTGAAGAAAACCCAACCAAAGAAAAAACATAAAGGGAAACTAACGTTCTTTGTTTTTCCCTACCCTTTTGCTGGTGGTGGTTAAATTTACTTGGTTTAGGGAATCCTTATGTTTGTCTGTTGTTTTCTTATAAACCATTTTGCCTCCAAATCTAAACTGCTGTAAATAAATGCATGAGGGAAAAGTGAGAAAGGAAACACTTGTAAGAAAGGAAAACCAAAACTTCAGCTGTATACGCACGATTGAACACACACATGCACAGGATTTTAAGGAAAAACCTATTTAGGTTGTGCTGAAGATTCACTGTTGGTAGTTTGAATATGTAGGGGATAGATTATCATTTCCTGTATTATTTACCTTTTTTGTTGTTGTTGTTTTGATTTGTTTTGTTTTGTTTTTTTTGAGGCAGGGTCTCCCTGTAGCCTCAGCTGGCCTGGAACTTACTGTGTAGACCAGGCTGACTTTGATCTCAGAAATCCTCCAGCCTCTACCTCCTGAGTGCTGTGATTGGATATGTGCTACTGTACCTGGCTATTGCTTACCTTGTAAGATTATATTGACTATAAATGTTTATTTTAATAACTTCTTTTAAGTTAATAGGAAAACAGAAGGGGAGGTTAGTGGGGACTGAGAGGGTAGGGTGGGGAGCCAGAGGCGCACCAACAAAAACAAAGTAGGTGTAAAAATGCCATAATGAAACACGTACTTTGCCTGTTGAGTTTTAAAAACTAATAAAAGTAAAATAAACTTTTAAATGGACTTTATTCCATCTTGTGGTTTGTGGAAATGTTTTTGTTTGTAGTAGTAGAATTGTTAAGTTTACTTTACAGATGACTGACTTGTAATTAGCGTATTTTGATTTTCCCCTAAGTAACTTGATTTTAATTATGAAGATTATCTTCTATAATTATATTTTTCTGAGTTAGTACAGGAAACAAAGTGGTGTCAAATGAATCATATTTAGTGTCATCTAAATAATTTATTTTTGCAATATTGGCAGTTAAACCTAAGGCTTTATGCATGCTAGGCAAGCCATGTACATTTGCAGCCCTGTCCTTTTTTCTTATTTTATTTTGAGACAGACCCTTATTAAGTTTCTCGGACTGACCTTGGACTTCTGATCCTCCTGACTCAGCTTCCTGAGTAGTTGGGATGACAGATCTGGCTGGCTTAACTGCATGTTAATACTACACTATGCCTAGTGTTGGCTGTAGTAAATGTTTTACCAATAGGTAATAGTTCAGTGTACTCAAGCAGGAAGAGTTTAACAGCTTTTTGCCTCTAGGTTAATTCTTATATTATAGCATTATATTTTTAACTATTCATTTTTCTTGGGATTGATTATAATGTTAATTCTCACTGTTTTTACATCAGCACTTTCTTCATTGATCTTTAGCTTGAGCAACATTCTAGAGACCACTGATTCTCTACTTTGATGTCTCCAAGTTATTTTCTTGTATAATTGATTTATTATTTCAGCAAGTA
>NW_008351881.1:6316561-6325155 GCF_000622305.1 Nannospalax galili | reverse complement strand
TTTTGCCACTGTGGATATATCCCTGAAAGAAAAAGCAAACAACTAAATGAAAATTTTTACCTTCCTGAAATCTGTATAACATGTTGAGATTTTCCAGAACCCTTTCAGGCTCAATGTATCTATAAGGAACACATTTCCAGCCCCTCTGAACAGCTGGGACATTTATCTGTCTGCTGTTGTTCTTTCAATTAACAATGTGTCCATATTTCCAGTGTCCCAGGTTAAAAGCTTTGGGAGAGTCAGCTGGTGTTGATGCCATTCACTCACCCCTCTGCTCCTAGTGACCACTGAGTCCTTTGGAGTCCCTCTAGTGAATGTGTCTGCGTCTTTTCTGTTATTATAACTGCCTTAATCTGGATACCCAGTGTTTTTCTGCTGGACTTCTTACCAGCTGGCTGTGGCACCATTATTTCTTTTTCCCTTTGGTGAATTGTTTACCTTCCTGCCAGAACTGATTTTCCCTAAGGTAAGTTTTAGGATCATCTCATCCTCGGTTTCCTCACCAGTGTCGGTATGGACCATGCAGCTAAAATTTCTTCTGGGAGGCACAAAGGATGTCTGGCCCCCTCCTCTCTTGGTCCCTATGACAAACTGAGGTCCGATTTCTGTTGTCTGGGAAACCAGTGAGTTCATTGGGTTTACTTACAGAGCACTGGGTGAGCGTATACTTACAGGAATGTGGGTTTTCCCCTCCTAAGGCAGCACTGCAAAGGTTCCATCCAGGCTTCCCCACAGCCGCACAAAATGGTGAGACACCCCTCCGTTGTGTACCCTTAGCCCCTCCCTTTCTTGCAGCTAGGGCTGGCTGGTTGGTTGGGAGTGTGGCTGACTTTCCCTACCCCACCTTTCTTTCTGAGAGGAACATTCAACAAACTTAGCTGTGATAGTCTAGGCAAGTGGTTATCACTTGTGTGCAACCAAGCTTTGGAAGAGGATGTTGGAGGAAAGTCTGTGGCACACACCAGTATGCTGGCAGGGCAGTGCCAAGCACGTCATGGAAGTACCACTTTCCTGGTCTCCCTCATTGCTTCACTGAGAACTGCCACACATTGTCACTTGATTTGGGCTCTTTGTGGTTTCTTGTCTTAGTAAGTAGGATTTCCTCAGGAAGAATGTGCCCCCTTCTCCTGGCTCTCCCATGTGCTCCTTCTGTGCACATCCTTCAGGATGTGGTTCATGCGTCAAATTTCCAGATTCCTTCAGACTTGTGCTGATGGAGTTAGTACCTGGCACATTCACAGTGTGGAGGTGTTACTTTTTCCATCTCACTGAGAGCTCAGAAGTTAGGTATCTGCCTTTATTCTTTGCCATATACTTCAGGGAAAGGCAAATGAAGATTGTAGAGTTTGAATAGTTCTCTTAATTAAAAATATGACTGAAATTAGATATGAAGATGTGTAAACTGATCTCTAGAGTGTTGCTGAAAAAGAAAGAGACTTAAGATTGGAAACTTGAATGTTTAAAACAATACTGTAATGCATAAGAGTTATTCTAGTGGTGAAAAATTGTTAGAAACACAGTCTTCATGCTTGAGTGTTCTGAGCAATACCAGTGGCTTAGTGGAGGGCTAGGAGGTGATTAGAGTGCTTGTCTGGTCCTTAGGAAGTCCTTTGTGAAGCCGTTATTGATGTCAGCCTGATAAGGTCTAGAATCCCTCATGACAGAAGCTCATGGGCATACTTAGGGGAGGTTTTCTTGATGAGGTTAATTGAAGTGGGAAGATCCACCCTAAAAGTAGGTGGCACCATCCCCTGGGCGAGGATCCTGAACTGTATATAAAAGAAAGTGAGCTAAGTACAAGCATTCATTCATTGTCCTCTGCTTTCTGATCGTGGATGTCATGTGACTGTCTACTTCAAGCTCCTAATAACTTGAGTTCTCTGCCATCAACTATGAGTTTAAATAAACACTTTCACCCTTTTTAAAGTATTTTATCACAGCAGTAGGAAAAGAAACAAAGACAGTCCTGTCCTGTTGGAATATCACAAGAAGGGACAGAGAGAGGGGAGAAGGGAATGGAAGGACTCCGAATTCTGAGCTTAGTTTTATTGGGTAAATATACCTGTGCCTCATGACTAGGAAGATTAGAAAGCTTAGTTAATACTTGCTCAAATAATAGAGTAGTTCATTTTGGGTTAATATATATCAATGTCTACATTTTGAGATCAGTATTTATAATTTTATTTTGTGGTTGATTTTCTGAAAAACAAAACAAAACAAAACACCGAACAACCCAGCAACAGATCAGCTAATTATTTAATAATTATTACATTTTATTGTAATAAAAATGCCCAGTGGCTTCTGTCGTAGTCAACTCAGTGTTTTTTTCTCCGGGGATTCTGACAGCTAAGCCACAAGGAAACCAGCTCAGATCCAATGTCTCTGACCACACCTTGCCCCTTCGTGAGAGAAGTGAAATAGAGTGAAGCTCTTCCTTTGAGACAGATTTCACTTTGGCGAAGGAAATGATTCAGTTCCCCCCATGCCTCTGTCAGTAAACAGCACTAGCTGTTTCCGGCTAGCTTGGTGAATGTACGGAAGTTTCCAGGGCTTCCGAAGCCATCTCGGGCAGCTCGGACTTTCCGTCTCCTTCACCTTCCTCCCTTCAGTGTTTTCTCTTCCTTTTCTGGTACATTTGCTTTTGTGCCTTGCTGAACATCAGAAAGATTCTCTTTCCATTTGACGTCTGTAAATAACTTGCTACCTTATGCGTCAATACCTTGACTAAATTTTGGAGTTTGCAATTGTTGAGTTAGGTTTTACTCCTTTGAAGTCCCATGGGGGATGATTTTTTGAGACTTTTACTAGTATAAAAACAGTTTTTAGTGCTGGGGAGATGACTCTGTGGATGAAGTGCTTGCCATTCAGGATTGAAGACCAGAGTTCATAACTCTAAGACCCAACAAAGCTGGGCAGAAGTGGTCAGCACCTGTGATCCCAGCCCTAGGCGACAGAGACAGGATTTCCCCAGGGGCAAGCTGGCTAACTAGCTAACCAGTCTAGATGAAATTGGGGCACTCCAGGATCAGCTAGGGACCTGGACCTTGCCTCAATAAATAAAAGAGTGAGCAAGGGCACTTGACATCAACTCTGGGCCCCACATTCATGGGCACACATGTGCACACTTACATACATACTGCCACACACATGCGGGCATGCAGGCACTGCACATGCGTATATCACACATGCAAAAAAGTTTTCAGTAATGGGAACGATGCCCTAAATATACCTTGTACTTCTCTGCATAGATAAGACATGGGGTAGTTTGCAATCTTACCTCAGAAGTGAGCAACTTTGGTTTATATTAAGGAGTTGCTGATTTCATAAATAAGCATTCTGATGACTGTTGGAAACAGCAGAAGTGTACAGACACTAAAGTATAAAACAGCAATGATAGTAGCCTTAGTGTGCCTATTACTTCTAGACATTTTGCAGATGTTGCTGTCATAGCCCACTTTACCCACCACATAAGGCAGCTCCAAGGGGTCAAGACTCAACCTGAGATCTCATTACTAGGAAAATGGGAGAGTTTATTCAAGAGAATTATTTATAAAGCAACTATGGAAACTTTGATAGCACAACTGCCTGAGCTACTTAATCTGAAGGCGTAGAATTATTATCTGTCCCACATTCTTTATTATTATTATTATTATTATTATTATTATTATTATTATTGTCCAGAGGTGTGACTTGGTGCAGAGGGACTTCTTTACTTTAGACCCTGTATATTGCCAGGTTAGGTTTACATGTAAGCTGTGTTACTTACATGCTGCATGTATGTGGTGGAAGATATTCACCGTCTTATCTGAAAATAGTATCTAAATGCATTTATGGAAAGTTTGTGTGTTCTGCTTAAGGAAACAGGTACATATAACAGCTGTTTTAGAAACAGTTCTAATTTGCACAGCAAAAACAATGCCAGTTTTGATGTGTACACGTTCAAGTGTGTATTTTTTTTTTTTTTATTCTCAGGAATAGTCATTACTGCAGTACATTTAATAGCAAGTAATTCTTAAATGTAGTTTTATTGCCAGCTGTTACTAAATAGGACATTTTAAAAGCTCCAGATAATCAATTGTTGCCTTCATGTGTTGATTACAATAAACCTACATTTTGGACATTCCTCTTGAAGGGAGTATTTGATGGCTGCTTGTGCCTGAGGCGTAAACCTGCTGTCCTCAATCAGGAAAATGCACAGAAGTCCAATGGTTTTTTTAAGGGAATCTCGTCGGAGTAGATTTGCCATTTGGTCATGGTTTTTAATCTTTTCTCCCCCTTCCCAGTCCCTTTCTGCCACCAGATTCTTTTGTAGGCAAATGGATCTTTTTTTTTTTTTTATCAGAAATCATTTAGATAATTTTTGATGTTTTATTACATAGTTTTCATATATGCTACTTTATTATATAGAATCCCGTTGTAACAGCTGTAGTAAACGCTTGTTCTTCCAGCTGTATAAAATATGGTGTTAGGAAGTTTGGAAATAAAAAGCAAAAATTTTAGTATTTTAAAATAATCATTAATAATTGTGAAAGAAAGTGTTGGCTTCTGGGCGCTGAATTCGATGGTTTTGAAATGTTCTTTCAAAGCCACTGTGAAGATTAGGCTTAGGAAGAGTGAGAGTTGCTCACTCACAGCCCTCACATTTCCTGCACTGTACATGCATGGCATTTCTCTGTACAGACCTGGAGCACAACCCGCAGTACTCACAGGTCATTCGTCACCACAAGCATGGCACAGGGGAGGAAGTGCGCACATTGACTGGTACTCTGATGTCCTGTTTTCTTCCCAGACGGCTGCTGATCAGAAACATGAGCCTGACTTTTCTTGAGTTAAATTGCAAACTTTCTCTTCATGCCTATCCAAATTCAGCAAAGGGAAATCATGGGAGTCACAAACTGAATTTAGAAGGCGCTGATTGATGGGGAAGGATAAAAATATCTAGTTATGTATAGTATTTTCTAGCTCAGTGGTAACTAAGTAGGTGATATGATAGACAACACTCTTCATCATTTCGTAAAAAGATTGCAGAACTGGAGAAACATTTTGGAAAAATAATAGACAATGGTGGATAGAGTTTCTTGGAGCATTAGAAGGAAACCCCTGGAAAATGACCTTGGAGAGCCATGTAAGCTTGAGGTGTGTGGGTAGGGAGTTAAGCTGAGCCTGCATGGTTAGAATATTCTGCTCTGCCACCCCGGGTCCACAGTTTTTCAGTGATGGAAGGTTTGTCCCGGTTCACTACCTTCTCACACTCCACCAGGAATCTCTGTTAGAATGGACAAAGCCACGTGCTCTGCTCAGTATCAACACTTCCTCTCACCAACACAGGGGAAATCCTGTCATTGAGTAGACTCCCAAGGAGTGACCGGCATCTTCAGTTCTGGCCCCTCCTCTTGTAGCTGAGCACTAATGCAGACCCAGTAGCGGCCGTGTTTCTGGGTCCTGTGGGGATGCTTGAATATCGGTGCTTTTCATAAGCATGGAGGACCCAGTCTGCCCATTGGGGAATTACCTCGTTCCAGGCAGGTAAAAGGGCAGGCAGCAGGAGCCAGAATTAACTTCCCTGGGGAGTTTGTTTCCAGCGTAGGCATTGCAACTGAGAATTCTGTGCTGCAACGTTAATGCTTCTGTATGTTTGAGGTTTGCCCAAGAAAACACTGTGGCCAAAGTGAGTGTTTATGGGAAGGTAGGTGCCTCTGGAGCCCCGCTTGACACATTTATCTGCAAAAGCACCCCTTGGAGGAACCTTTGTGCCTGGCTCTAACCAAGAAATATGTGTGGCATGTGGCATCTTGGCCCTTAACACTGAAAATACAGTGAACCGGGGCAAACCGCCCAACAACCCAGATTCCTTTGCTTTTCTCCAGGGAGTGAGAGGACAGAGAGGCTAAATCTTCGTTTTCAGAAGCATCTTTCCCTGAGTCACTATGTTTGGAGTAGGTTAATTTGGTGGCTGGGTCCTATCCTGTATCTATATAGCAAGAAGGAGCTTTGTTTTAGGAATGGAGGGTGTGGGAAATGGGTCCCCTGAGAGAAGGTATTGGATTCCATAATTTTAATGCTTATTTTGGCCTAAAAAACCCTGACTTGATGAAGGTGGAAGGGAAGGAGATAAAATAATACAATGGACTTTAAACAGAATTGATTTAGCTAATATTTTAAAAATGTTCAGTCAGTTAAGTAGTTGAATGACAGCCGCAGCCCACAGTTAGGAGCTCAGACACACCTCTGATTTGTGTGTGCCAACCTCAGTGAGCCTCACCTTTTCTGAACTACATATGTTTTGAGGTTTTGATTCTAAAATTGACTCCCTAGGTGAGTATAAGCAAGAAATAAAATAATTTAACAAAAAAATCATGAATTATAATTGAAGTGGATTTGAATCTACTCAGGAAGTAGATATGAATCTGAATCTGGTGAAATGTCTTTGTAAAATGGTACTTTTGTGTTTTGGTATCTGAAGGAAATACCTGTGTTTTTGAAAGGACCAAAGTTCTTGAGCCAACCATGGCTGAAAAAAAAATCACTTTCAAAACTTCAGAGTAATTTTCAAAATCAAAGCAAATTTAATGAATATTTAGTTATTATTTGTAGAATAATTATATTCATAAGTATTGTTTTAATTTTTGTTTTCCATGTATTTTCCTTTTAGGTAATTTTCCCTCCTTCTAGAAAGAAAAAAAGGAAGCAAATAATACTGGGAAATGCCCAAGAAAAGGACTGAAATAATACTGTTTTCACCCAAATTTGTTTAAAACATGTGGATCTTTAAAGTAATGATTTGATTTATAGTTCATGTTTGTTTTATGCAATTGCATAGTAACAAGCCTCTTTCCCATATTTTGATATTGTTACGTATGTTATAACTGTTCATTATGCATTGTGTTGCTATTTGAACATATGTGAAAGATGATGCATTTCTTTAATTGACACAGATTTATATTTGGGTTTACCCACTTTCCCGGAGATAGGACTTCTATTTTTTATTTATTTAAAAAAATTTTTATTGAGCTTTTGTAATTTCATACAATAGTTCTTAATCAAATTTAGAGCCCCTCCGCCATCCATGCTCCCCCATTTCCCCACCAGACCTCATGTATTCCACCTTACACATTAAGTTCATCCAGTCAAGCATTTGTACCCAGATGTCCTTCAGTATAAGTTTGTTCACCGGAGTCTAGTCAGCCCATTTAGAGACTGTATATAAGGCATACTCTTCCTTCATCCAGCATCAAATAGTCTCCAGTAGTTCTCAGTGTAGGCCTGGTCTGCCACCCATTTCTCTCTTACTTTCTGAGCCCTCGTTCAATTGAGTTCGCATGGTCCTGTGCTCAATGCCACCACTGCCACCAGTTCACATGTGCAGGCTTCCAGTGGCCTGAAAGCCTCTGCTTCCCGGTGTTCATGAATCAGCCCTGGCTCTTACAGTCTTTCTGCCCCCTCTTCCACAATGGGTGGGTGAGGTTCAATGTAGGAGTCCCAAGATGAGACTTTTAAACGGTTTGGTTGTATCCTCATCCAAATGAACACCAGCAACCCAGGACCACTTGCTGAGGAGCTGCACAATGGCCTGGGCCCTCCCACATCAATTAAAAATTGAGTGACCCACAGACATGGCCACAGGCCAGTCAGATGGAGGCAGTGCCTCAGCTAAGGTTCCCTCTTCCCAAGTGTGTCAGGTTGACAACTGGAGCTATCCAGCACAAGGACCATAAATGTCTTCTTCTGAGGCTTTGATGTAAAGCAGCTTGGTTTAAAACTAGAAGTAGAGAAGTGTCCGAATATCAAAATGTCACTGAAAATGATTGTTTAGGAGATACTATTGAAGAATGCATTATATAATATTTCTTTTAGTTTTGCTATAGTTAAGTTGTAGAGCCTGAAGAAGTTATTGTGTGAGAATGGTTAAAAAGTATTCAAAATGATGTAATAGTGAAAAGAGCAGTCGTTTTTTTTGATAAGAAGGATGGTAGGGAAGATTTGAAAAATATGGTAAATGGATGAAACTAGAAACTGTTATACTAAGTGAAGTAACACAGACTCATGAAAAAAATCGACATATGTTTTCCCTCATATGTGGATCCTAAAACTGAACCCCGATAAGTGAGTATGTATCCAGACATAACTACAGGAACCATAATAATGGAAAGGAAACAGGGAGGTAAAGGAAAAGAAAGAACCTGAAAAAGAAGAACAATAGGAAACAGGCCTTACTAAGGGGGATATGGATAAAAATTGGGTTAGTTTAAGGGAGGGGGGACGAAGAGTATACAAGGAACCTAGGGGATAAAGGGAAAGAAGGAGCTCAAAAAGGTAGGACTGTAGGAGAAGGGTATTATTAAAGATCTTCATTTCATTATTAAAATACACAGTTTCATACAGAAAATTTCATTTCCAATGTAATTAACACTAAGATGTTTATACATGTGTTTCTAATATCTATATATCTGATTACTACTAGTCATAGTTGGTTACTTTCCAAACTCCTTGGCATCTGAGCATGGATATAAAGTCATCAGGTAGATTTCAGTGGTAATGTTTTTCACGTCTACTAATTGAGCAAATTTTTATGTTTCGAAGAATTATTGTTATTT
>NW_008351881.1:6314661-6316251 GCF_000622305.1 Nannospalax galili | reverse complement strand
TAACACACTCCAGAGCAAGAGTACATCTCTTTCACAAGTGGCTACAAGTTTCTAGGTTCACAGTTGAGTTAATACGGTTATACAATATTGAACTCAGTATAAGCCCTGTGAGACATAAAATTGAATGAGTTTTTAACCTTTAAAAAAGATCTCCATTTCATTTTAGAATATATTGTTCCTTGCAGAAAGACTCATTGTTTTTGCTACTAACACTGAGATGTTGGCTCGTGCATCTCTAATATGTATGCATCTGATTATTACCAGTCATACTTGGTTGCACTTGGACCCTTGGTGCCTGTGTATGTCTAGGAAGTCATCGGGTGGATTTCAATGGTAATGTTTATCACCTCTACTAATTAGCATGACATAAATTTCCATGTTTCCTCCTCAAATATACATTTTTTTAAAATTTGTTGACTATTTTTGTGTGTGTGTATATCACACAGAACATCCCAAACCATCTTATTTGACTATACACCCACTTCCCAGTTAGCATCCACCTATAGCCTCCCTCCCCCCACTAGAGCCCTTATACTCTGACATCCCTGCTACTGTCTGCTGTGTTGTTGGCACCCCAGCCAATACCCACTACTTGCCCTTCTGTTGAATCTAGTCAGCCTATCTAGGGGTCTTTGTTTTAGGAGGTCAGCAGCAATCAGCTGTCAATACTCCTTTAGATAAGATTAGGGTCTGCTGTTCATTTTCCCAGTTCTATGCTGGGTTACTATTTGGGAGACCCTTTGGTCACCCCGGCCAACAACTCAAAAGAAGGTATGTCCTATCTGGCATTATTGCTTGTTTATATAGCCTTTAGCTATGCATATGGACTCTTAAGAAATTATACTGACCCCTTTGATCTTTGGTTATACTTTCCTTTTGGATGTTTAAGGCCATACAGTTGGCCCAGATAAACCAATTTATTTTTACTCTTAAGACCGTTTGAGGATCTGTTCCTCAGGGGTCACATGGGCTTGGGAGGAGCCCCTGGCTCCTTTCTTTTACCAGTTCTGCCTATGTGAAGATAAGCCAAAGGTCCTGCTCAACCATGATTGGCTTCACTTGGAAGCTTGGAGGAAGTGATTCCTCTGTGTTGACCCTCCTCTTTGTAGACTGGACACTGGTTCAAGTCCATCTGCTGGGGTCTCCTCGGTCTCCTTGATCAAGAGGACAGGTGACCCACCATCATTACAGGACATTTCGAGAGATGCTCATAGTCCCTTGGAACTAGTCGACCTAGGAGGGCAAGGAGCAAAAAATGTCCTTTATGTTCCTCTGACCAAATTAGTATAGGCCTCAATATATGTCTGTTAAACATCCAAGAAGGTTAGTTGCACCAGCCTGGTACTTTTAATTTCTGAGTGCCATGTACATAAATCTTGGGCAAAGACCAACTGTTCTCAGAGAAACCTTACCTAGGCATATATTTCTTGATCTGCTATGTATAATTTGTCAGTAGGTTGTAGGAGTAATATGGTTCCCTCTGGTTTTCAAAACTAGCTAGGCATTATTTATCTCTCACATGGTCTCACCCCTCCATCATGGTTTTCCCACTTAAGGTGTCCCCATTTCTCCCCTTTTTCCCTTAATAAT
>NW_008351881.1:6312824-6313675 GCF_000622305.1 Nannospalax galili | reverse complement strand
AGGGTGAAAGATAGGGGTTTAGTTTCATTCTTCTGCAGGTGGAGATCCAGTTTTGCCAGTACCATTTCCTGAACATGCTGTCTTTCCTCCAGTTAATGTTCTTGGCCCCTTTGTCAAATATCAGGCGTCTCAGATTGTATTTACTCATATTTGGGTCTTCAATTTTGTTCCCTTGATCTATGTGTCTATTTATGTGTGAGTACCATGTTGTTTTTTTGACTATAGCTCTGTAATACAGCTTAAAATCTGCTACAGTAATCCCCCTGGCATTGCTTTTAGTGCTCAGGGTTGTTTTGGCTATCTGAGTTCTTTTGTGCTTCCATATGAATCTTAGGATGGTTTTTTCCAATTCTGTGAAAAATGTCATGGGGATTTTGATTGGCATTGCATTGAATCTATAAATGACTTTTGGTAGGATGGTCATTTTTACAATATTAATTCTTCCAATCCATTAGCATGGGAGGTCCTTCCATCTTCTGATGTCTTCCTCAATCTCTTTCTTTAATGATTTAAAATTTTCATTGTAGAGCTCTTTAATGTCTTTGGTCAGGTTTATTCTGAGATATTTTATTTTTGCAGCTATTGTGAAGGGGAGTGTTTCCATGTGCCCTTTCTCTGATTGATTGTTTTTGGTATATAGAAAGGCTACAGAATTTTGTAGGTTAATTTTGTACCCTGCCACTTTACTGAACTTGTTAATAATTTCTAGGAGTTTTCTGGTGGATTTTTGGTGTCACTTTGATATAATAAATCATCTGCAAAAAGGGATAATTTGTTCTCTTCTTTTTCAATTATTACTTCTTTAATTTCCTGCTCTTGTCTTGTTCCTCTTGAAAAAGTTTCAAGCACTG
>NW_008351881.1:6295843-6312436 GCF_000622305.1 Nannospalax galili | reverse complement strand
ATTAATTTAAGTAGTATTGGATATAGATCTTCTTTAAGTGTCTTCTAGAATTCTGCTGTAAATCCATCTTGTCCTGGGCTTTTTTTAGTTGGGAGGTTTTGGTATTACTGTTTCAATTTCTTTTTGTGTTATGGGTTTGTTTAAGCTGTTAATCTCTTATTGGTTTAGTTTTGTTGGTTCCCATGCCCTTAGACATCCATCCATTTCTTTTAGGTTTTCAAATTTAGTAGCATATAGATTTTTAAAGTATTCCCTTATAATGTTCTATATCTTTCTGGTATCTGTTGTGGTGTTTCCCCTTTCATCTCTGATTTTGTTGATTTGGAGGCGCTCTTTCTTTCTTTTGGTTGAGTGGGCTAGCGGTCTGTCAATCTTATCTTTTCAAAGAACCAGCTCTTGGATTCGTTGATTCTTTGTATTGTTTTCTTTGTTTGAATTTCATTAATTTCTGCCCTGACTTTTGTTATTTCTTCTTGTCTGCAGGGTTTGTGTTTCGTTTGCTGTTGCTTTTCAAGTGTGTTGAGTTGTAATGTTATTTTTTTCTTTCTGATTTTTAGATGTAGGCACTTAGAGCTATAAACTTCTCTCTAAGGATAGCTTTCAGCATGTTCCAGAGGTTTTGTCATGTTTTCTTGTGCTTTTCATTTAATTCCAGGAATGCTTTTCTTTCTTAATTTCTGTTTTGACCCATTCATCATTCAGGAGTGTGTTATTTAATCTCCATGTGTTCATGTGGTGATTAGGGCTTCTTTGGGTGTTGATTGTAAGCTTTATTGTGTTGTGGTCTGATAGAATGCGTGGAATTATGTCAATGCTTTTGTATTTGTTTAGGTTTGTTTTGTGTCACAGTATATGGTCGATTTTGGAGAAGGTTCCATGGAATGCTGAGTAGAAAGTATGTCTATTGTGCTTGGGTGGAATACTTGGTAGATGTCTGTTAAGTCCACTTGATATATGGTATTGTTTAATTCAGATGTCTGTCTGTTAACTCTCTGTCCTGTTGACCTATCTAATGGAGACAATGGGGTATTGAAGTCCCCTACTATTAATGAGTTGGGATTAACTTAAAGTCCTGTAGTATTGTTTTTATGAAGTTGGGTGTACCACAATTTGGTGATTATATGTTTATGATTGTAACATCTTCATGGTTTATTGTTCCTTTGATCATGATGAAGTGGCACTCTTTATCTCTTCTGATTAGTTTTAGTTTAAAGTCTATTTTGTAAGATATTAGAATTGGTACACCTGCTTTTTTCTTAGTACCATTTGCTTGGTATATATATATTTTTCCATCCTTTCACTTTAAGATAGTTTCTGTCCTTGAAAGTGAGATGGGTTTCTTGCAGACAACAAAAAGCTGGTTTTGTTTCTAATCCATTCACCTAGTCTGTGTCTTTTGACTGGGAGTTCAGTCCGTTACTATTTAAAGTTATTAATGAAAGATGAGTATTGAATCCTGTCCTTTTTATTTCTATTTACATTTATGATATAGCTGTGCTTTTCCACAGTTATACCTTCATTGATTTTTCTTTCCGCAACCCCTTGGTTATAGTCGTTCCTTTCTTCAGCTCTTTGTATTGCTTCCAGAACTCTCTGAAGGGCTGCTTTTGTGGACATGAATTCTTTCAGCTTATTTATGTCATGGAAGATTTTTCTTTCCCCTTCGACTACAATAGACATTTTGGCTGGGTATAGTAGTCTGGGTTGGCATCTGTGGTCATTAAAACTGGGAATCCTTTGGTCTAGGCTCTTCTGGCTTTCATAGTTTGCACTGAAAAGTCAGCTGTAGTCCTAATGAGTTTTCCTTTATAGGTGACTTGTTATTTCTCTTTTGCAGCTTTCAGTATTGTCTCTTTTTTTTTTGTACGTTTAATGTTTTTACTATGTTGTGACATGGAGAGTTTCTTTTCTTGTCCTGTCTGTTTGATGTTCTATATGTTTCTTATATTTGTATGGGCATGTCTTTGTTTAATTTTCAGAAATTTTCTTTCATGATTCTGTGGAAGGTCTGGTCCATGTCATTATCTTGGGAGTCTCTTCCTGTATGCCTATGAGTTATAAGTTTGGTCTTATTATGGTGTTACACAATTCCTGCATATTCCATTCTTGTGATTTCTTATATTTTTCATAATCTTTGCTTGAGTGGTCCAGTTCGTCCACTTTATCTTCCAGCCTCGATACTCTGTTTTCCATTTCATTCATCATATGGGTGAGGCTTTCTCCTCTCGTTTCTAGTTGGCTTACAGAGTGTTTCACTTCCTACTTCCTTTCAGCCTGAGTATTCTTCAATATTTCTGTTTTCTGAATTCATTCAGAAGTGTATCCCTATCTTCCTTCTCTTCTTTGATTTCTTTGTTTGTGTGTTCTTTAAATTCACTGAATTCTTTTATCAGGTTTTTAATTGTTCTTTTGAGTTCCATTTCCTTCATTATCTCTACTGGGTTCTCATTGTCCTCCTCCAGAGGACTCTTGGTATTTGGTGGGAATATGCTATTTTGGTTTTTCATGTTATTGTTTTTCTCTGTGATTTTGACATGTGAATTTCTTTTGTAGTTCCTGATTCTTGTCTGAGACTCAAGCTTTCAAGTTTAAGTCTGCTTCTTTTTGTGAACTTTATGTGTATTTGTGCTTTACTTTTCGGGCATGAAAGGCTGGTTGGTCTAAGCTTCCGGTTCTCTCTTTTGATTTTATATTGGAGTGGCCAGATTGCTTTTGTCTTCAGGAGTTCCCACAGAGGCCCAAGTCAGCTGAGGATCAGATGCTCTTAAGCTTTCTCCTAAGGTCTGGATCCCTCCAGGATAGATTTTGGCCTCAGGAATTCGGGGTGTTGGACTGGCCTGGGAGCCAGGCCCAGGAATGATGCTGGTCTAGGGCAGCTTGTGGCTATGCCGCCCAGAGATGCAAAGGACGCTGGGGGCAGGAGGTAGCCTCAAGAGCCCCTGGGGATTGCACTGAGGAGCTGGGTTGGTCTGGATACAAAGGACCAGGAAGAGGAAAGGTCAGCCCCCACTGTCCAGGAAAGAGGCTGGGTGTTGTATAGACCCAGGGAGGCAGAGGGAGGTGAGGTCTGGGCCAGGCCCAAAAGCAGTGCTCCTGGGGATCAGAGAAGGAACTGAGTTTCTCTGGATGCAAAGGATTAGGAAGCAGTGGTGGTTCCCCAACTATCTGGGGTGCCAAGGCAAGGAATGGGACAGGACCAGGGTGAGGAGGAGAGACCAGCGGGGGAGATGGGTGGGTGATTGAGGCTGGGGGAGTCAAGGCATGGAGGACCTAATCGACTTACCCCAGAGAGAAAAGCCTGCGGGTTGCAGAGAGGCCTGCGGGTCCTGCAGGCCCAGGGAAGCAGAGCTTCGCTTATTTTTGATAGAGTCTGAAGTCCAGCCATGAATGGAATGTTTAAACCAGAACCATTTTCATTATTTGTTAGTATTGTTTACAGCTACCCTGGCTCCACTGATGTCATGAACACTTTTCAGACTGATCCCACATTCTACAACAGCAGACTTTCGTTGGACAAGAAGCCCAGTACTGGTTCTCTTCATTGTGGTTGGAGGAGAGGGGCAGAGCATATCATAACATGTCTTTTGAAATAGGAGCTGTGAATTGGTTGAAATCTGAATGAGTGAGCTTCGTAAATACTATAGGCTGGTTTAGATAACAGAACTTTGTTCTCTTACAGTGCTAGATGTTGGAGAGTTCAGAATCAGGGTCTGGAAGGTTTACCTCTGATGAGGGCTGGTCCTGGCTTGTAGTCAGTCACCTTCTTGCTGTGGCCTTTCTCAGTACCTCTTCTTCCAACAAGGCCACCAATGTTATCATATCAGATTAACACCCAACTGTCATAAGCTCATTGAACCTTACTGCTTTCTAAAAGATCTGTCTCCACAATAAGCCATTTGAGCATGTACATTTCAGTCCCTAACAGTATCCTAAGGTGTTATAACTGAGTCATGCCAACTCTTGATCAGGACTGATCTTCATTTTTAGAGGGGTTTGCACTGATGTGGTCCTTTTAGTTATGTTCAGTGACTGGCATAACCATGTCATATCAGTAACTCATTAGGAACTCTGGGATCTGACCTAAGCTCATTTTACCCCATGTTATTGGGTCTTGTTACTTTTAGCTCTGGCTCTCAACTGATTCTTGGATCTGTTTTCTATTCTCATTTATTTTTACTCTATTTGTATTTTTGAACATGCCTCTTGCATGACCTGATTTCGTTTCTCTTCTTTTTGCGTGCCTTCCATACCATCATAGGGTTATCACTCTGAGATACAATCTGCCCACATCACACACTTTGCCAACATAGACTTCAGATGGCATGTAAACTCTCTAAAGTGGTGTTCAGACTCCTCAATAATTTGGCATTTATACATCCCCAGCCTCATTATGTCTATTATCTCTCTGCCTCAGTCTGTGGGTAAGAAAAGTGCCATGCTCAGAAGGCACCATGTGCGTTTGCCTTTATATGGGGAGCTCTCCCACCATCTGCCCTAACTCCTGCCTGTACTTAGTACTCTGCGGAGTGTAGGAAGCATTTCCTGACTTCTCAGTTTGAGTTTGAGATTCCTCCTTTGTAGCATTTGTATTTTCTGTTTACCTTTTCTTCCATTTTCTGCTTCTGCCTCTTGACAACATGCTACTTACATGGGTACTGTATGTGCCTTGTCTGAGTCAGTAAATACCAGAATTTGAGTACTCTTCTAACCCTGAAACCTCCTCAGCATTGTCACTTAAAAGTTGTTTTTTGTTTTGATATTTTAGACAGGATCTCCCTATAGCTACACCTGGCCTAGAACTCAGTATGTAGGCCAGGCTGCCAGATCTGCCTACCTCCACACCCGGACAAATTTTCAGTTTTGATAGGTAATTTATCTTACAGTTTTATCAAGAAAACACAAGAATATCACTAAGAGAGACGAACACAAGAATATCAGGAGCAATATATGAAGAAACTTACAAAGTTAATGTTACGCAGTACTTAAATTTCTTGGACTTTGTAGCAAATATAGGATTGATACATCCTATACCTACTGTAGGAATTTACAAAGATTTATAAGTGTCAACTTGAAGATAAAGATTGCATTCAGCAATGCTTTATTGATCAAAACCCATGAAATGAGGGTGTTCAAAAGAACAGGTGCTAAGAGAGCGAGCCTGAGTGCTGTGTTTGGCACAGTGGTATTATCTACTGCACAATAATCTCTCTGTTGCACAGCTGAACTCTCTGTTGCACGGCTGAGCCACCGTGAATGTCTTGCTGTTTCTTTTGGGGCAACAGTTCAGCAATGTTATCCAAAAGAAGGAATTATAAATGAGTGTAATTGCTGCTATCGTAACCACTTGAAGTTATGACAAATTACCTGCAAATGACATCAGACCTTTGTTTGCTAACTTCAAGAAGTGCTGAGACAGCTACCAATGAAACACGCTAAATTTATTTTTATTTAATTAAAAACATTTTATTTATTATTTTTAGTGTATGAGTGTATTGCCTGCATGTATGTGAGTGCACCCGTGTTGTGCAGTGCCACGGAGGTTAGAAGAGGGCTTCGGATTCCCCTGGAACTGGAGTTAAAGATGGTTCGTAGCCTCCATGTGGGTGTTGGGAATCAAACCTGGGTCCTCTGTAAGAGCAGTCAGTGCTCTTAACTGCTGAGCCATCTCTCCAGCCCCTTTTAAAAAATATTTTATTTAATCCTTCCTTCCTTCCTTCCTTCCTTCCTTCCTTTTTCTCTCCTTCCTTCCCTTCCTCCCTTCATCCCTCCTTCCTTCCTCCTTCCTCCTTCCTTCCTTTCTTTTTTTACGGGCTATTCTATTCTTCTTTTCCCCAAAAAAAAAATTATTATTTATTATTTTTTATTTTTATTTTATGTGTGTGCGTGTATATCCTGCATGTAGGGAAGTACACCCATGTTATGCAATGCCTGTGGAGGATGGAAGAGGCAGTCAGATCCTCTGGAACTGGAGTTTCTGACAGTTGTTAGCTGCCGTGTGGGTGCTGGGATTCGAACCCAGGTCTTCTGCAAGAACAACCCATGTTCTTAACTGCTGCTCCATCTCTCCAGCCCCCAGCTGCTAAATTTAAATGCACTAACAGATGCTGAGCTACTTTGACAAGTCACAAACCAGTGCAACAAACTCTTTTAATATTGCTAAAGAATACAGAGATAGGAATTGGAGAGATGGCTCAGCAGTTAAGGGCACTGACTGCTGTTACAGAGGACCCAGGTTCGATTCCCAGCACCCACATGGTGACTAACAACCGTCCATGACTTCAGTTCCAGGGGCGTTCAACACTATTCTGACCTCTGTGGACGTGGCACGACACGGGTTCACTTACATACGTGCAGGCAATACACGCATACGTATAAAAAGAAAAAGAAAAAAGAAAAAAATACAAAGATAGGATTTCCAGATAAAATAACAAATGCCCAGTTAAATTTGAATTTTAAATATATAACGAGTTAGCTTTTAGTTTAAATATGCTCAAAGTATTGTAAGAGGCATACACTAAGAAATTTCTCATTTTCCCATGTTTCAAATTTAACTAGGCATCTCAGGTATTGGTTATATGTACCTATGCTCTGTCAACATAAAGCATTATATATTTATTGGTTAGATGTGGTTATGCTCTATGAACATAAACGTAAAGAAGAATGAGCACAGCATCTTTCCACGTCCTCTTGGCCTAGCCACATTTCACCACTAGCATCTTTGTATATGCCACAGAAGCAGTTCTTAATAAACCTGTGCTGCGCTGCTTCTTATAAATACGTATTTATTAAATTTTACTTCTATTTATCTTCTCATATTTTACACAAATTATAACAACTTAATGCATTGCCCTACACATTTTTTTTTTTTACAAACCGACAATACTACGTGATTTTTATTTCATTTTAATTTTTGACAAGGCAATGTGGAAAGTAGGAGGTAGATGCTGAGTTCTTTGGTGTATGAGTATAATTCCTGGTAGGCTGAGCCAGAGCATTAAGAGTTTGAGGACTTGGGGCTGGAGAGATGGCTCAGTGGTTAAGAGCACTGGTTGCTCTTGCAGAGGACCTGGGTTTGATTCCTACCACCCACATGGTGGCTAACAACGGTCCGTAACTCCAGTTCCAGGTGATCCAACGCCCTCTTCTGACCTCTGCAGGCACTGCATGACACTGGTGTACTTGTATATATGCAGGCAATATACTTATATAAAATAAATATATAAAATAAAGAAAATAAATTAATTAAAAAAAAAAGAATTTGAGGACTTCATAATGAAATTGAGTTCGGCCTGGGCTACCTTAGGGAGACCCTGTCATAAAAAAAAAAATGTGGGTGATATGATAGTGTGGGCTTTGAAGGCAGGCAGAGTTGGTTTCAAGTCCAACTTCCCCTACGGGAGAGCTCTATGACCATGAGAAGACCTCACTTCATTCCTCTGCTGTCTTCTCCAGAAGAAGGGGACAGTAAATACGATGTGAGGCCGAAGGTCAGGACCCTTGCTGCTGTGCTACTATGTTTTTCCAGCAGATACTGAATCTATTGAGCCACGGCTGACATGTGTTAGGTTTCTTAGTGCCTAGTTACAGACTTTAGGATTGGTTTTAACCAAATAGTGACAGGTCTGCAAGGAGAGCACACGAGTGGTTACTGGAGGGGAGCCAGTGCGCCTGTGTCACTGGACTGGTCTCAGCTCTCACTGTGCTGGGGGATGTAGTCCTTACCCTTGAAATGGAGCAGCCGTGCTTTTGAAAATTAATACAAGGAGGCTTATTTTTTCTTAAGATCTTAGATTTTAAAAGTGATTTGTTTAAAATATATGCACATCATATAAGTGATGAATATTGTTTATCTTTCTTTGACAGACCTATCAGTGGTTTCTAAAATATGTAGTTCTGACTTGTTCAGATTGTGTAGACAGCTGGCTATGTTGAATGTGTATACTGATGTATTTCAGTTTTTTACTTCGTTTATACTGAATCTAGTTTCCTTTGTTTGTTTAACCTTGTATAGTGCAAGATCTGCTTGACAATTTTACCTCTAGAAGATGAATGAGAGACAGCATTTTGCAGTAGTTGAACTGTGCACTCTGGACCCAGACTACCTGTTCTCTAATGTTGGCTTCGTCACTGGTGTTGTGACCCTAGGCAAGTGACTTACCCTGTGTCTGCTTCTTCTTGGGTACAGTGAGTGGACTCTGACGATTACAAGACTGAACTGAACAGTGTGCTTTGAACAGCACCTGGCATCTTGAGGGTACAATTGTTGCTTCTTCCCCAGAGTTAATGCTGTTCACTTGGTTTTGAACCCACAGCCCATCTCTCCTATCCACTGCACCTCTGAGCACTGTCACTGTTCTCATGAATCCACTAGAAAAAAACGTGGCTTTCTGCTGACATGCTGTTGAGTCTCTTAGGATTTACCATGTTCAGCAGCCTACTATTGTCTCTCAGTCCTCACCCAGGTACTTGCAGTCACATGCGGCAGTGACATGAATACACCCCAGCACTTTGGAAGAAATAGACTTGATCTCTTCAGCCTAAAAGTTCTGTTCTTACAAAAGAGTTCATAACTAGAAGTGAATTTTTGGGAAAGGGATGCAGCGGATAGAAAGGAACAGCTTTGTAAACTGTCGTGGTTGTTAATATTTAAAATTCATGGAAAACTCAAGAAGCAATGTGTTTATTTTAGGGACATCAGAGCAGATAAACTGCGAAACTGCTTTTTTGTTTGCTTGTTTTACGACTCTTAAGCACACAGTAGTAACTCTACTGAAAGCTTCTGTCACTGGCAGTCGAGCTGGCTTCCTTTGAACCCTCATGATACAGGCTTCCTGGAGCGGGCATGCTCTTCTGTTTCTGTGTACCTGCTTGTAGTTGAACTTGGACTAGAGCGTTCTCACTTGGGAACTGTCTGCTCTGTTTTTCACAAAACAGCCTTTTACATTGAGAGCCTCCCATGTGCCCCGACTGCTGCCTGTCTTCCCACGTCTTCATGTGGACAGTGGATCGAGCTAAATTTTATTGTGCAAAGCAATCACTGTATAGATCATTTTCTTCCTTCGGAACTGTTTTTTAGCGTTATTTCTAAATAGACTCATATTCAGAACAGATAAGTAGTTTAACAGGGGCAATTAATTTTTGAGGGGCTCTTTCCTCTGGTTTGATCTAGCACCACAGAACTCAATCAATCATAGAGTTTATGTTTTGAAAGGGTATCTCAAAATGTGCTATTTTATGAAGGAAAAATAAATTTTCCTTGTACATAAGAATAAAAGTATTGACAGTTATTTTTAATATTTCCTTATAGTATGTGTAAGCTGAAAATTGTACAATATCCCGATTTTCACAGGAAATCCAGTGAGTATGTTTGTTTTCGGAGAGTTGAGGTTGAGAGGCTGTGCCTGTAGTTCAGATTGCTATTTAGATTTCAGTTCTAGGTCAGAGCCAAGGCCTTTTCTTGATACTGGGAAACTTTTTCTAAGAAATGCCAGTAGTTGAGCCATTGGATACTTGGAATGGAGTTGGTATTTTCAGTAGTGTGCTATAAATCAGGATACAGAACATAAGACCTGTTCTCACTACACGGAGCAAATTGCAGGTGGTGATGTTCCCTGCAACTGCCCATCTACGGCATGTGTTTCCTAGGTTCCTAAGTGCAGTTTCCTACAAAGAAGTAAAGGGAATGACTTGTTCTTTCCCAGAGAAATGGACTGTTGCATCTTCAAAATCAAGAATGAGGAAGAATTTTTTATTTCTTCTCAATTTTTAAATATATTTAGTAACATTTTTTAAGTTAGCATACAAAGTAATGGGTTTCATTATGAAATTTTCATGTATATGTGTCACGTAACGTTATTTGATTGATGACAACTTGTTTTATTAAACAAGTTGAGCAGTGACTGACTCAGTTCCCACTGACTTGGGATGTGCTGAGAGGTAGAGGAGAGGTGGCACTGTGGCGACGGCTGTGCACAATTGCTAGACAGTAGGGTGGGTGACGGCCAGCGATGTGGACACTGGCAATGTAAATCCAGTGAAAGACACTAGTTTTTAAAAAATATTTTATTTTTATTTTATGTGTATGTGTGTAGCGCCTGCATATAAGTAAGCGTACCACGGAGGTCAGAAGAGGCCGTCGGATCCCCTGGGACTGGAGTTATGGATAGTCGTTAGCTGCCATGTGGGTGCTGGGATTCGAACCCAGGTCTTCTGCAAGAACAACCAGTGTTCTTAACTGCTGAGCCATCTCTTCAGCCCTAAGACTCTAGTTTTTAAAGTGTTGTTGGAGAAACATTTCTGGGGGTTGAAGCAACTGAGAAGGCTTTTTTTTTTTTTCCCCAACAAGAAGGAAAAAGAAGATTACAGTCAGGGAATCGTTTTGAATTCCTCTGAAAAACGTAATGCGATTCTTCCTTGATTCAGTTCATAGTCTGTGATTTAATGAACTCTCCTACAGGGGTTCATTTTCTGTTTTAGTCTGTAGATTACTCTAGTCCCCATTTATTTCTAATTGATCTGTGTGCATTGTCTGTCCAGTTAGGACTGTGGGCGTCTGAGGTAAGATCACAGCCTTTTGCATTTTTGCTCACAGAATGTCTTACCCAGATCAAGCAAGCCCCCTGTTCTTTAGCTGATGATCTTTGCGTTAATTCAGGATTGCAGTGTTCTGTATTGAGAATCTCTTAAGGATATATTTTGGAAACTTCTGGCATCTTATTTAGAACAGAATTCATGCCTTTCTTCTTCTTATTGCAAATACTGTGTAAGTTCTAATGTGATCTCCATCCTGCATATAAAGAGAACTATTGAGTTAACTCAATAACATTTTAAGAAAGGAATTATAATAGTATCAAGCACTTTTAAGAGTCTTTAGTTTTAGATTAAAACCTAATGATTCCATTTCATTTATTTTCTCCCCAGAGTTCCACTTTAGTTCGTGTTTCTAATTGTTACAGAGAACACCGAGCTTTGAAAACAATGCTGGAAACCATAGGTAAGACTTACTCTTTGCTGCGTTCCTTTCTAAGACACCGAAGGGCTTCCACTGCTCTTTCAGGATATGTTCTATGTAACGTGAGTCTGTCTATAGTAACTTGGGTTTAAAACTTTCATCAGTAGCCTTGAAGGAGGGAATGCAAATCTGTATTTGTACAATTTGTACAACTTCATTTACGTGGTTGTTAAAAAAATATCCCATGTCATTGGTAATATAAATTAAACACAAGATATTCTCATCAGTTTTGAATTTTAATTATTAAAATAATACTTTCATTTATAATTTTTATTTTTATGTGTATGAGTGTATTGCCTGCATGTATTTAAGTGTACCCATGTTGTACAATGCCTGCAGAGGTAAGAAGAAGGCATTGGATCCCCTGGAACTGGAGTTACAGACAGTTGTTAGCCACCATGTGAGTGCTGGGAATCGAACCCAGTTCCTCTGCAAGAGCAACCAGTGCTCTTAACCACTGAGCCATCTCTCCAGTCCCCCTATTTTGAATTTTAATAAGCTTAATGTAAGCTCTGCTCTCCTTTTGAAGCCAATTGTGTTTTTGGATGCCTCTAGAAAGCTTAATGATATGTTAATACTGGAACAAGTTTATTACTCTACCTGTATATGTGGCGGGTAAAGTGCTGCTGAGCTCTTGATTTGACCTGACAGAACAGTAACTGTCTGTTAGACTTCATTTAAGGTAGTTTAACTTCCACGTAAGATAATTCAAGTTGAAATATCCAAATGCCCTGTGCTCTCGTGTTAATACCTTTCTTCATGGAGTTTCAGCGGCAGTTGTCTATAGAATTGTCCACAGCTGTATCAGGTAGACACCCCAGCACTGTGCCTTTCTGAGATAGTTCTGGGTGGTGAGTGCTGAAGGGCATCTGGAGTTCATTCTGGCACCTTGAGGAGTATGCCTGATGCCTTGCAGTGCAAGGTTGGGACAATATAAAGGAAGAGGGCTGTTTGGTGATGATTTGACTCTTGTTTTCAATCCTGCATAGAGAACAACATTGTATGGATGTGCATTTTCCCCCACTCATTCTACACTGAACTCATATGCCATCAAAACTACTCATCCACACGGGGAATTTCCTGACAGTAAAGGGAAGGAGAGGGAAGAACAGCTTTCCTTAAACCCTTGTTTTCTAGATATCATTCAGTTAACAGCTGCTAAGCTGCAATTCTAAGAATTGGTATGGATATCAATAACAGATTTGTGTTTTGAGTGACCCTGGAATTTATGACTTAGAACAAAATTTTCACGTGTATCTTTATCATTGCTTGTTTTAAATGTTCTACAGAAATATTGTTTATTTCTGTTGTTTGTGATACACTCACGATCACTATTAATTATCCCGTGTCTGTGTAATTCCAGATATAGTGCTATGGGCACTGTCTCTGGTGATGATTCCTTTTCTGTGATAGGCTATAAATGCACTTGTTATGATCATGAATGTGTTGTGGGATATTTAAACCATCTCCATTGAAAGAAAACAGATTTGACCTGACTTATAAGTAAGCAAAGATCGTAATTCAGGGAGATGCTGAAACTTACCAGTGGAAACATGTCTGTAAGATGCCAAGACTCTCAGAACTCATATACTCAAAATACTTTTGTAACTTTGTGCCTGACTCCAAATGTGCTCAAGATTTAAATTGGATTGGTTTGAAGCATTTATAAATACTGTTGTTTAAATTTAGGGGAAAACATTTCAAGTTTTGAAATAGTGTTTTTCAAAGATTGTATATAATACTTCCAAGTAAATTATCAATTATAGAATATTCTTTTTTTTTTTCTAAGAGTATAGCAGCTGTATTCAAAATAGCCCCTGTTCTAGTCCGCCTTCTATTGCTGTGATAAAACACTGACCAAAAGAACTTGGGAAGGAAAGGGTTTATTTTACCTTCAGCTTGCAGTTCATCATGGAGGGAAACCAGGGCAGGCGATCAAGACAGAAACCCTTAGGCGGAGACTGAAGGACACCACAGAGGAATGCTGCTTACTGGCTTGCCCCTCTGGCCTGTGCTCAGCCTGCTTTTTTTATACAAACCAGGACCATCTGCCTGGGAATGGCACCGCCCACAGTGGGCTAGGCATCACTCAACAGTCAAGAAAATGCCTCACAGACGTGCCCACAGGCCAATCAGGTAGAAAAAGTGACTCAATTCAAGTTCCCTCCTCTTAGGTGTGTCAAGCTGACTACCTAAACTATGCCGCACATGCCCCAAATGGAAATAATCAAACATCCCTCATCCATAGGAGAAGGAATTAATTTTTTTGTGGCATTTTCATGAAATGGGCTATTTCTCAGGAATAAAAAGGAAAAACTGTTGATACACTTAACAGTACAGATGAACCTCAGAGACATGCTAGGTGCATGTGCCCAGACACCAAAGAATAGATGCTGTGTAACGCCATTTATAACACTTAGGAACAGGCAAAACTAAGTGTGGCCATGGAAATGGCAGTATTTTCAGGGAGGATTGGAGTTGACTGACAGGGGCAGGAAGGAAAGGATGATTACTTTTTGATGGTTGCAAATTTGGATCCTTTATCAAAATATATGAAAATATATACAGCAGTATGTTTCACTACATATAAATCTTACCTCAATTTTGAAAAACACTGTATTTTTATAATTGTCTATGAATCTGTAGTTATCTCAAAAATGTGTTTTAAAAATACTTTATCATTTTATTTCCATTTGTTGAGATTTGTTGAGATCTACTTAATGGTCTGTCTGTACTTAAAAATAATAAATAACAGGGGGTGGAGGTATGGCTCAGCAGTTAAGAGCACTGACTGCTCTTCCAGAGGACCTGGGTTTGATTTCCAGCACCCACGTGGTGGCTGACAACCATCCATAACTCCAATTCCAGGGGATCCAACATCCTCTTCTGACCTCTATGGGCTTTCTACCTACCTGCATGCAGTCATTACACTCATACACATAAAATAAAAAAATAAAATATTTAAAAATAGTAATAAAAGTTTGGTGCATGTCTTAAAGGAATATGCAGTCATGGTGCTGGAGCGATAGCTCAGTGGCTAAAAGCATCTAGCATTTTTGCCAGGAACCCAAATTATGTTGCCAGCACACATGTGGGGCAGCTCACAACTGCCTGTAACTCCAGCTTGCCAGGATCAGACTCCCTCTTCTGGCCTCTATGGGCACTCATGTACACAGATACACACATATACATAATTTAACATAAAATATTTTAAAAAAGAGTATGTGCAACAATTATTGGGTACAGTATTACTGTGTAGGTGACTAAGGTTGAGTTTAATTACATTCATCAACTTTTTATCTTTACTCAGTTTTCTTTACTTTTTTATTGAAAATTACATATAATACATGAAATTGTTAAATTTTGAGTATTGTGATTCATCAATTCTTACCCATTATTCTCACCTACTTATTAATGACTTAATTATCCAAATTTCTTATATGTAAATAAAATTATATGTAAATTTTTAAAAAGGAAGAGACTGACTTTCAGGTCACACATCACTTGGGTTTATGCAATATTTACAAAAGACCTAAACCATCTAGCACTGGAGTTCAATTATGTATCATCTGAGTTCACTTTACAACTGTTTGCCTAATCATGTACTATACCCAGTTTCTGCCTTTAAACAAAGCCTCTAAGAGACTTCAAGGTTTCTTATGATATGATGTTACAGTCTCCCTGTATCTCCTAAAGCTAATCTGTAAATTGGATTGATTTGAAGCACACACACACACACACACACACACACACACACACACAATTCTGAGGGAAAACATATAAAGTATTAAAAAGTGCTCAGTTTGTCACTTTTATACTGAATTAAACACTTGTACTTTTTTTCTTTGTACTCAGTGAAAATGAGACAACCTTGTGCACTTAGGAGGAACTGTTTTAGGATTAAAAATGCTTTATTTATTATTTTTATTTTATGTGTCTGAGTATATTGCCTGAATGTGTGTAAGTTCACTGATATCATGCAATGTCCACAGAGGTCAGACGAGGGCGTCGGATCCCTTGAAATGTTTGTTAAATGCCATGTGGGTGCTGGGACTCAAACCCAGGTCCTCTGCAAGCCTAGCCAGTGCTCTTAACTCCTGAGCCATCTCTCCAGCCCTGTTTTAGAATTCTAAAAGCATGACATCTTTATAGATTTGACACAAGTCTTTTGAATTCTATTACTGACAATGCTATTCTCTGGAATAGACAGAAACCGGGCCCTGCAGGCAGCAGAGCGCTTGCAAGCCAAGCTAAAGGAACGTGGGGATGTAGCCAATGAAGACAACCTGAGCCTTCTGAAGTCAGTCCTTCAGAGCCCACTCTTCAGTCAGATTCTGAACCTGCAGACTTCCCTACAGCAGCTCAAAGACCAGGTAGGGTGTCATGACCCAGGTGGCCTTCACAGAGTGTCATAGACCTTGTTGAAGACTTGTGCTTTTCCAAAGGCTAGTTTTTGTGTGTGTTCATGAATAATGAAGTTATTTAAACCCCCAAACAAGACGTTCAGGCTCATTGTGGCTTTTTCCCCCTAGTTATTTTTGTAGTTGTTGCTGTGTGTTGTGGATGATGTGACATTGTGTTGAAAGCCTGTGTGGATGCTGAAGAATGAGTTCTCACAGCGGGAAGGGCTGGTAGAAGTGTCTGTGGTGGATGGCTGGGGACTTGGTTTTCCTTATCACTGAGGCTTGTCCTTCATGTGATCCTGCTCATTCAGATTGAGACATCCAGTAGAGCTACAGGATTTCAGATTAGCCTGGGTTTGGATGTTTAATCCTGTGTGAGGAAGGGAAATCACCTCTGTTTTGACAGTAGAGGGAATAATTACATTGTCATCAGTTAGAGGAATTGTAATTCTCACTTCTTAAAAGAGTGCAAGTAGCACTTCTGTGACAGCGTCAGATGGTGACAAACATTAGGATCTCTAAATGTAACACCATGGTTTTTTCCTGTAAAAATTAGGAACATTAAAAAGTTTGAACATTTATATTAAAACTAATGTATTAACAGTGACAGAATGAAAACTGAAGTCTAATGTTCTTTGAACTTACTTAATTTAATCACTATTTCTCAGGTTTAAAAAAAATATTTTAAAAACAGTTCCTACGCCTCAAAGTTTGAATTCAATCTAATTATGCCTTGAAGTTCTCATTCGTGTGTTTTCAGTGGTAATTTAATGGTTATGGATGGCTTGCTAGGGATTTTTTCTGCCTTAAAGGACTTAAAATGAAACATAAAAATGAATTTCATAATTCAGCAAAAGGACTGCTCTAGTGGAAAACTTCAAACATTATTCCAAATGCAAAGCTACAAATAGGGGGACAGAATGTGCTGGTGTCATGTAACTTTTAAAAAAAAATTTAATAACTACATGATTAGAAGCAGCATTGCACTACAGCTTTAACATATTCAGTAACACTCCAGAGCAAGAGTACATCTCTTTCACAAGTGGGTGCAAGTTTCTAGGTTCACAGTTGAATTAATACAGTTATACAATATTAAACTCAGTATAAGACATAAAATTGAATGAGTTTTTAACCTTTAAAACAGATCTCCATTTCATTTTAGAATGTATTATTCCTTGT
>NW_008351881.1:6286746-6295466 GCF_000622305.1 Nannospalax galili | reverse complement strand
AGGTCTTTGTTTTAGGAAGGTCAGCTGTTCCTCATCTAGCAGCAATCAGTTGTCAATAATCTAGATTTGTGTGTGCTTTTGTAGTTTCCCAGAAAAAAAGTAAATAAAGCGGAATCTTCAGAAGTAATTTCCTCTTGGCAATGTGCTTGCAAAGACCCGAGTTCAATTCCTAAAACTACTATTAAAAGGAAAACCTGGGGGCTAGAGAAAGAGCACTGGCTGCTCTTACAGAGGACCTGAGTTCTGGTGTCTGCACTAACATTGTGGCTAACAACCACCCATGACTCCAGTTCCAGGGGATCAGACACCCTCTTCTGGCCTGTGGGCATTGCATAACACAGATGCACTTACAGGCAAAACATTCATACACATGAAATACCAATTAAACAACTAAAAAGAAAGAAAATTTGTGTATGCCGGCATTAGGGAAGCAGAGACAGGTCTCTGGGGCTTTCTGGCCAACCAAGAAAGAAAAAGCAGAAGGGAGAGGATGTCTGCAGAGCAGGTCTGTGACCACAGTTGTCCTCTGGCCTCCCCATGCACATTCACACACATGTACACTTGCACACAGGAGCATGCAAACACACATGCCTACAAAATTATTTTTCTATACTGAATTTCTGTTTAATAATTTAAAATGTCGTGGTTAGGAATTAAGCAATTTTTATTGTATGTGTGTATTTCTCCACTTTGCAAGTTATTTAAAAGATTGGTCTTCAGTACCTATTTTCAGAACGAACTGGCATGCTTTTGGAGAAATTGGTATCTTGAATGTAAATGTAATTATGGTGTGGAAAATGATCTTTCTTTTTTTTTAGAGTGTAAGGAAATTAAACGGAGGTCTTCTTGTAGTATGTGAAAATATGATTATAATGATGGGAAAATTAAAGTAAATCATCCACCAAGTACATTTAAGTATACCAGTAGTCAGTGAGATAACTGAATCTTCAGGGAAAGGTCAGCCTTTCTAGCTAGCCTTCATTTAGGGGCAGAATCTCATGGAAGGAGGTAAACAGACTTAAAAGTTGCACTGGCTTTACTGTTTCAAAGTGAGTAGGATGTAGGAGGATGTAGCTCTGTGACCAGTTGGGCCCTAGGTGATTCACGTGCTTGGAAGTCTATTGAGTACAGTCAGGGAGCCTCATGTTTTATGACCAAGTATAGGTCGTTGCTACTGTTTTATTAATGACACATTAAAGGTCTTGGATACAATAGAGGATACTGAGACAGAGAATGTTCCTCGAGGCTGCAAGATTTATTTAATGCCGTGGACAGACAGACAGACAGACAACACTGCACCTTTCTGAGAACAGGGGAGGTATAGTACTAGTGACGCAGTCAGACTGGAGGCAGGGAGGTGGTGGGAAGCAGGACATGTGGCCACCCACACCCGGTTTGATGTGAACTCACTTCCCATGTGAGGGATCCTGGAGCTGGAAGTCTGTTAGCTGGGGACTCACCACCAGTGGCTCAGTAGGGTGCCATGTCTATGAAAGGAAAGAGTTGCTGCTGGGTCTTTTGGCCTGAGCCTCAGCTAGATTCCAAGATTACATTCTTATATTTTCAAGATTAAGTTGTGAACTATGCTGGTGTGTCTCATGTAGCTTTGGACTTTTTCTTCCTGGCCATTCATACCCAGAAGAGAAAACCCACAGTAAAAGGGATCAAGGGAACGTGTGGCTGTGTCTTACTTGTAGCAGTGGTTAGGGGAGGTTAAGTGATGTGAGGGCAGCTTCTTGGCTCCCTTTTGGGGAAGCAGCCTGTTTTCTATGTTCCTTTTTTTTTCTTTTCAAGAGTGTAAACTTGATGCCTACATGCCTGTCAGAGGCTGGGTGGCCTTTCACATGAGCTTTGAGGATTTTGGATTTGTGTATGTATTTTATGAGATCTCTCCAGTCTGGTACAGGTGGGTGCTGCTTCTGCTATCCATCTTTACCAGTGCCATTTCCTTGTCTTATATGACTCTAGTAAAAGTTCAAAAACTAGACTATTATTATTTAAAATTTAATTTAATGTAATTTTTGTATATGAGTGTATTGCTTGCATGTGTGCAAGTGCACCCGTATCGTGCAATGCCTGCGGAGGTCAGAAATGCGTGTCAGAGCCCCTAGAACTGGCATTACGGGCGGTTGTTAGCCACCGTGTGGGTGCTGGGAATCAAACCTGGGTCCTCTGCAAGAGCAGTCAGTCCTCTTTACTGCTGAGCCATCTCTCCAGCCCCCAAAACTATATTATTTTGTTTTAAAAATTTAAATACAAATATTCTAGACTTTGTCATGTTATATTTGACAAATGTGAATTTACCAATTTTCATAATTTAATAATTAACCCATATAAGGAATCATATTTGTGTCATGCTTTTAAATCAGTGACAATACAAATCTAAGCAGTGTTAGCTTTGATTTGTTAGCTTATACCTACATGATGTTTTCAACTGTACCATTTTATACACACAGCAGGTGTATGTTACTGCTTCCATCATTCTGACCATTACCGGTTTTCCCTCTCATCACCTTCCCCCTGTCTTTTAGAGAAGCAGAGGGAGTGGATAATTGAGAAGCCTGAGGTGTGTGGTGTCCTGGAGCACGTGATCATATTGTTGCATTAATGACAGATGCTGGCATGCCATGTTGAATTAAGCCCACAATTTCTTTCCCTCAGATCCTTTTCATTACTTCTATTCAATAATGTTTAATTTTTCCAATTTGCCTCTTTAGTATTAAGACTGCCCTTAGAAATCAAACTGTTTCCCTTTGGCAAATTAACCACTTGACAGGTGTGTAACTGAGAGGGCAAAAAAGCTGTGCCCCGAAGGGATGTGCTATTTAAATATTGTCAAAAATATTAACAGGTCTGAGAGTATAATTGATGCCTCTGTTTAACTCTGCCACATTGTGTATTGTTCTAACGCCAGCTAAAAGGATGTATGCTATTAAACCTGAATAATCTTTAATCGCTCCACTTCATTTCCTTTTGCTTGATTTCTGTTTAAGCGAAGAGAAAAAGGAGCTGTGACTGTGTGTCAGTGATCTGTCAGATGCAAATTCTCAAGTAGTGTCCTCACTGTCACCTAGTCATCACGGCTAATAACTACAGAGCCTAATGAGTATTCATGACGAAAATCTAGCTATTGTGGGAGAAATAAACACGTTAGCAGTGTAATAATAGAAACTTGTCAGCCTTGAGGATATCGGATTTGCATATTTATTCTGTGAAGTTGCTGCAGTCCAGTAGAGGTGGAGGATGCTTTTCTGATAATTAATTCCCTTGCTTTATGAATTGACCATGGGTACTCAGCTAATCCTCTCAGTTATTTTTAAGAGAAATGTAAGTTAAAATTATTAATTTAAATAGAAAGGTGGAACCGGGACTTAGAAATCAACATTGCAGAGATCATTTTTAAACCATAGCAACAGAGATGAATTCTAAGATTGGAGAAGTGGTGTGGCTAGCTCAGGTTACCAACCCCGCCTTTGTGGGGAGTGAGCCTCAGCGCAGGACTAGTCAGAGCTCTTTTTGTCAGACGCCTCCTTCCTGGCGTATGGGAGTCTACTGTGGTTATTGTTTGTTTAATACTTCCAGGTCCTAGTTCATCTTCCTTCCTCTAAAAAGTGGTGCTGTGTATACATTTCATCTCTGTGTGTAAGGGGGGGGGGAGAGAGAGGGAGCGAGAGAGAGAGAGAGAGAGAGAGAGAGAGAGAAGAGAAGAGAAGAGGAGAGAGTGCTACATTTCTCTGAAAATTTTTGGTATCTCTTGAAACAGCTGTAGAGATGCTATGTTTTTCAACAAATTAAAATTGGCAATTAAAGTAATTAGTTCATTTTTTTTTTCTTTCAAGACAGGGTCTCCCTGTGGACCCAGATGGCCTGGAACTTGCTATGTAGATCAGACTGGCCTCCATCTCACAGAGATCTGCCTGCCTCTGCCTCCCAGGTGCTGGGACTAAAGGTGTGTACCACTATGTCCAGCTTAGATCATTTTTTTTTTAAATCACTGTTATTTTTGAAATGCCATATTTATTGTGTAACATTTTTGTTTTATATTTCTATATTTTAAATTTTACCTGTTCACATTCCAAACAATGATCCAAAACAATTTCTGATAATAAACAAGTTGAACAATGGATGAACAAAAGTGAACACAAAGAAATACTAAATAAAAATATCTTAGAGATATCCAAGGACCTTGGGTTACTAAAATTGGATATATCCTCTAATTTTAGTTCTCAAGGATTAAGGGCAAGCCCCAAACAAAACAAAACAAGAACTGCAAGGTTAGAAATGGCTTTCTGGAAGGCATTCAGGGAATCACAGTTTTCCTTGGCTATGGGAATTACCACGCTAATGCTTCTGTGAAATATCCACAGTCATTTATAATGTCTTGTTGAACATCTAAAATCAGTAAAAACCAAATGAATAATAAATAAGACAGAATTTCTTACTATCTCAAGGGGAAACAGTACCTAGAAAAACGCGATGACAATGCTATAATGGAAAGAAGTACTTAGAGGAATTGTTCCCGCTGAAGGGGGCAATATTTAAGATGGAATTTGAAAAATGAGTACTTTTCTGCCAGGTGGGGCAATAATTTCAGGTAGAAGGAAGAATATTTATAGGTACAAACTAGTTTTCAACTAAGAGCTATGTCTGGAATCAGTTTTGACTCTTAAAACTTGGGGGTGGCAAAGCTGCTAATTGTGAGTAAGGGATAGAGTTTGGGGAGCCTGTTACATGGTCATCAGTGCACAGCATAGGCATGTCCTTCTCCAACTAGGACTTACTGGATTTATAAGTCTTCAGTACCTAGACTGAGAACCCTGCTACAGTGAAGTCATATACATAGCTCTGTTATCAAAGCGTTTAGATTGTATGTGGAATATTGCAGGAGAGGGGGCTGCACAGGCCGATTGTGACGACCTCGGAGGGAAGGGGCTTTTGTTCTCTTGTATTTATCTCTCTGAGAAATCATATCAACTTTATCTTTAACTCTTCTAGTGATTATAGTATTTTAGCGATCATGTTTACTTAATTTTTGTCTGTATTCTTATTATGGTAATGGTCGTAACAAAATTATGATAGCGGTTTTAGTTACATTTGGTAAGTGATATATTTGAATGTAATTATATAATATATGAATTGTTCCTCCAGAACCCGGAACCCTTCTTTCATATTCCTAACACCAAGAACACACATTCCATCCTAATTTAATGGTACTTTCCTACTGAAGGGCAAAGGTATCATACCCTAGAGATAAAGGTAAATACTGTCTGCCTACTTCAGACGGTCGTGGTCGAGTGTCTGAGAAGACGTTAAGGTAAAACATAAATTATGCTGTATCGTGTCTGAAGCATCTCCTCGGTAGAGAATAATCTGTTAGACTGCTAAATCAAGTTCGTGGCCGAAATGTTGAGGTGTGTGGTGCCTGTAAGTAGCCACATCAGCAGCTCTGATAATTTCTTACATTTTAGATCAATAGGAAGATGAGGGCTGGGGAGATTGCTCAGTGGGCAAATCATTCGGCTCTCAACCATGAGGACCTGATTTTGGATCCTCAAAACCCAAATAAAAGCTGTAGCATGTTGTAGCGTGTGTCCAGAGTCCCAGCACATCTTCAAGGAGAGGGAGGTGGACACGGGAGAACCCTGAAGCTCAGGGCCAGCTCACCTGGCATACACAGTGGGAAGCAAAAAGACACCCTGTCGCAAACAAGGTAGAAAGTGAGGACAGATACTCAAGGCTTTTCACCACCACAGATTGACCGTGGTGTACACACACACACACACACACGCACACGGTATTAAAAAAGCAAAAACAAAAAAACAAAGAAAGAATATTTGGAATTGGAATTTGAACTTTTAAAGTCTTTATTATTTGTATGGGGTGGATAAGGCCACAGTGTGTGTGAGGAGCTGGGAGGGAGGACAACTCTGTGGAGTCAGATCCCTCCTTCTGATGTGGGTTCTGGGTGTTAAACTCAGGTCGCCAGGTGCTAGCCCTGATATTTTTCATTTACTTTTAAATTTTGTGTGTGCCCATGTGCTGGAGTGTGCATGTGGTGGTCACAGGACAACTTTGTAGCGCTGGTTGTCTACTTCCTGTTTTGCATGGGCTCTGGATATCAAACTCAGATTGCCAGGCTTGTGCAGCAAATGTCTTTACCCATTGGGCCATCTTACAGACCTGATACCCAAATATTTTGTTGTTCTATATGGACTTTAGTAAATCTGAAAGATGCTATTATGGAAATGCTTGTGTTCCCCCCAGCTTATTTTATTGCTTAACATAACAAAACATGTTCCATTTCCTTGATTCTAACTTGAAACTGAAAGGGTGATGCTTCACCTGTAGGTTAGCCATCAGTGACCTCAGAGTGACCACTGTTTCTCAGAAGTTAAATCAGGACTTGCTACTGGTGGGGGATGCAAGACAGAAAGAAAAAAGTGAATCACGATCCATTAACAGAAATAGTCAAAAATAGAATACAGTTTTTCCCAGTGTTAGTTGCTAATGAAATGGAAAAAAATTTTTTTTTCCTGACTTCTGACATAATTTCACGGCATTGCAGTCACCCAAGAGGAAGATGCCTGCTGTAGGTCCTGTGATACTGGAGAGAGTGCATGTTACCTAGCAGCTCAGAGAGGAGCGGTTCTTAGGCTTCTTTTACTTAAAAATATATTTACTGTGGGAATTTTAAATACTTTGATGTTCATATAACAACAGCTTTCAAATGTTTGTTCCTTTAAATTCTTTAAATATAGAGGCATTGGATGGATTGAAATTCTTGTTTTCCCTGGATGTGAGGGTGCTGCTCAAGCTTTTTAAACAGTGGTGGATTAAAATGCAGCCCTGTCTGGCTGGCAGTGGGGCTAACTGTATGGAATTTTTGTGACTAAGTTAAGTGGGCTTCAGAAAAAGATTTTAAAAGGATGGAATTTATGGAGCATAACCTAAATGAGTGCCTTAAGAAATTTAGAGCACTGTGACTTTGGAAGCTGTGCTGTAGCAGTGAGTGATAAACAGCTCTGATGTGCTGTGGTCCTCGTGGTGGACCTTGTGGTACCAGTTGAGGTGTTAGTCACATGAGGTTGCTTTTATCTGCATTTTTATCTCCTCTAGTGAGGAGGCTGGAGCTTATGCAGGGTGTGTAGCTACCTGAGACCACCCAGACCTGAGCCCGCAGTTACCATTAGCACTCCTGGGATGAAAACGCAGGTCTGTCTTTCTCTAAAGCCAATGCTGCTTTTCTTTAAATTTACACCATTTCTGGTCTTCTAGTTCCCCTTGTACAGGAATGAATGAGATAAAAAAAAAAGGTATTCCTAAAAGGGAATGCATATACATGTTTTAAAATTTCAAATTCATTAAGATTTGCAATTTCTCTGAATTTCTCTCCTGAATTTTAATCAGTCTTCTAATTCTAAAAACCAGAACTGTCATTCTGTTTATATCTATAATCATGCTAGATTTGAAAGGTAAATTAAATGAACTGGATTAACCTGATACTGGATGACGAGAAGATGTGGCAGAACAGCATGGGTTTCTAAGTGCCCCTGCCCGCACAGCTGTACTTGTCTGCAGGGTTATTTCAGCTTTATTTGCCTCTAAGCAGATTGAGAGTGTTTCATAGTTTTCTTTGTCTCTTGGAAATGTGAGAATGATAGAAAAGAATCACTGTGAAACCGTAATGCTGTTTTGTCTGAATTACTGTCTTGGCATGCTAGGTGGATTAATTACTTCATTTTGGTACTTTTGCTGCCTTGACGGAGAAAATTTCAACACATTCTGATAATGATATTTTTCTTCAAGCTACATTCCTTTAATTTTTCCCTTGAAAATTTGGCTAAGAAAAGTCAGAGTTGTTGAGATTTAAATAAAGAAAAGCTATCCTGATCATTCGCAGACTGCTGTGTGCTACGTCCCATCTGTCACTGGTCAGTAGCAAGCACCAACGAAGGCTTTGGAGTTGGTCAGCTTTCAAGATGGTTTGAAGTCCCTTTACTATGTTTAGGGGAAAATCCGTGCCTTGTTCATCTTTTCATTCTTTCTGCCTTAAATGATACATTACTCAAATTAAAAAATGATTGTTCAGGGGGTGGGCATTATGGATAGGAGAGGGAGGTTCTAAATTTGATTAAGAACTGTTGCATGAAATGCACAAAAGTTCAATAAAAATTGAAAAAATGATTGTTTAGCTAATTAATACTTGAATATTCTTACCTATTCAAAACTTTCTGCATTAAATATGTGTCATTCCTTTCCGAGAGACCAAATTTTAACATAAATAAACAGCAGTGTTCCTATAGAGGCCCCGTGCTTTCTTCTAATAACTTTATTGGCAAGACATCCATATCACAATGAACTGTGTTAGAGTCTTACTGTATGCCAGGACCTATTCCAGCTACATCATTGTTACAATATTATAAAGTGAATAATAGGATTTTCTTCACTACAAACTTGGAGGTACAGTGAGATTGTATGGCAGAGCTAGTATTTGGACCCAGGCAGGCTGAAGCCAGGATCTAAGTGTTAATTATAGGGCCCTATTGTTTCTGATGTTTTATTGGCTTCATAAATAGCACAGTGAGCATAATTTAAGAATTTCCTCATGATTTGAGAACTCCTCAGAGTTACATGATCTCAGATTGTTACAGTGTGCATTTTTTATTATTTGGACATATAACCAAACAAATTTCTCTCCTGTAACTTTTAGGAAGTGATCT
>NW_008351881.1:6275785-6286642 GCF_000622305.1 Nannospalax galili | reverse complement strand
TATATATATATATATATATATATACATACAGCAGACAGACTGATGGAGAGACTTCACTGAGCCTCTCTTTCTCCCTTTACTTAAATAGTAGAACCTTCTGTATGCAGAAAATAAGGGCCTGCAAAGTGCTTCGCCCTTAATGGGACACTTGCATCAAACTCTTGCCTCCCAAGACTCAGGGATCATTGTGGAAGAGGTTGAAATACGCTAAAAGCCAGATGTGGTGGATGACTGCAAGAAAATAGTGTTTTCCAGACAACAGGTTAATTACTCATATGAGTTCCCAGCAATTGTGACAGCATGTGCAAGACCTATGTAAGACAAATTCCCAGCATGGGGATGGAGGATATGAATCCCCAACTCTAGCTGAGGAACCATTGGCAACTGATAGCTGCTGGCAGAGGGTGAGTCAGTTCTCTGTTAGGGTGTGACCTGGGTAGGTTGACAAGCCTCCAGGGAATGAACCCACACCAAAGGGCATTTGGGAGCACAAACTACACTTGATAGTCCCTTAAGTTGGGAGGTGCACAGTCTGAACATGATCAAAATACAATGTATGAAATTCTCAAAAATTAATTAAAAAAAATAATCATGGGACCTAAAGAAAAATGAGTGTGAAAGGCCTGAAGCAAGCCCAGGATTTAAGTAGCACTCAGTAAGCGTTAGACGTTTTGTTGATTTTTCTCTTACTGAAATGTAATATTCTGAAGCGACAATTCTCAAACATTTTGATTTCATGCTGATTTATATTCTTAAAATTTATGGAGACCTGGGTCTGGAGAGATAGATTAGCAGTTAAGAATGCTTGCTGTGTCATCATAAGGACAAAAGTTTGGGTATGTAGCAAGCCCTGCATCCTGTAAACACCTGTAGTTCCAACTATGAGGGCTTCAATGCCCTCTTGTGGCCTCTGTTTGCAAAGATGCACTGCATACACAGGTGCACATGACTCATGAAGACACACATGCATGTGCTCACACACACAAAATACATCTTTAAAAATTGATAAAGGCCTAGAAGAGTTTTTGTGAGTGTTGTCCTTCAGTATTTACCGTAATAAAAATGAATATTGGAAGCTGCTTTAGTTCACACAAGCATAATTGTAATAGACCCATTTCATGTTTGAAAAGTAGAACCACATTACTTCATATCTTTTGCATCTTTCTCGAGTGTAATACATGATAGAAGAAAGTTGGATTCTCATATCTGTTTCTGCACTTTATCTGCTTAGATTTTAGATGATATATTTGGGGAAAAAACTGGCTTCGCACAGCTCTGTGCACTGGAAAATGAAAAGAGCCTTTTCCCAATATTGTAGACATCTTTCCTTGATAGGGTACCAAAAGTTGTAATGTTTTCCTAAAGCTTAACTAGAATATGGAATCTGAAACTCAGAGTCATATTATGCAGTAAAACCTAGTTGTCTGTCTTGATTTTTTTATTTTTTTAACCCAAGCATAATTTTATATAATTTTGACTATTTTGACAATTTGGAGGTTGGCAAAATTGCATCTCATGTTTCATTATATAATAAAAAATTATACTTGTGAATATTACTTGAGATATTATCAACCAAACCTTTTAGATATGGTTTTTTCAGCTCATGGTGACAGAGAGAAATATTCTAAAATTCTAATTTTCACTTGAAAGTTCAAATTTTATTATTGGTAACAAGTACTGTCAACTATTTTCCTTGAAATGACTCTCAATGTGACAGCTGATTTTGCTCATTTTGAAGAAGTGCTGTTCATATACTCAAGGATGCAGGGTCATATTTCGAATTTTAGTTGTATTTTCAAATATGATACACATTAAAAACTTGGGTAGTTCAGCTTACAGCTCCGAGTAGTAGTGTCCCCGAGCCCTCAACTGCAGATTTATGCTTTATATTAGCTTCCCATTCTGAAACGCAGACATTACAAAGATAGATACGCAAGAGCCAAGATCTTAGAAAAGATTTTTCACTACTTCGTCAAGAACTTTTGAGCCAGGTGTGGCAGCTCACGTCTATAATCCCTGTATTTGCAAGGTTAAGCAGGAGGCGAGTCAGGAATTTGTGGCCAACCTTGGCTGTATAGTAAGTTCCAGTGTTAGACTCTGATTCCAAAAACCAACCAAAAAATACCTGCCCCCCCCCCAAAAAAAACCCCAAACCCAAAGAAGAAGTTTGTAAAGGGATTTGTAAAGGGAGATAGATTGTTCCTCTTGATAGAGGAGCTGGAAGAATCTGTGGTTATCTTTCATCTCCCTTACACATTCCCCTCCAAATAATAAAACAGTAATAAAACAGTAATACATAATCTATAGTAAATAATAATAGAATACTAAAACAGATACAATCACAGCAGATCAGAAAAGGGCTGTGGTGTAGCGCCAAGCAGGACTGCTTGCCTTGCATGTTCAATGACAGTTTAAACTCTAGCACTGCGAAAACAGAATCATTATTTTTACTTGTTTGTGTTTTAGACAAGTGTAGCTATGGCTAGCCTGGAACTTGCTATATAGAAAAAGCTGGCCTTGAAATTATAGAGAGACCCATATGCCTCTGCCTCCCTAGTGCTGGGATTAAAGACCTGTGCTCTCATGCCCAGCCAGAACCATTATTTCACTGGAAACTAAGTGACTAAGTTAAGTATCTTTTTATATTTTACTCAATATAGAATTTAATTATTTTATTACATTTATTTCTTTATCTCTGTGGGTTTTGGATGTGTCAGAAGACATGTCAGAAGACAACTTAAGGGAATCAGTTCTCTCCTTCCATTATGTGGGTCCTTGGAATTGAACTCAGGTCTTCAGGATTGGTGGCAAGTTCCTTAACGGTTGAACAATCTCGCAAGCCCCAGAACGTCATTATTTTAAAGGGTACACTTAAAGGTTTTTTTAAACAGTAATGAAAGAGTTTGAAGCAAAATTGGGACTTTTTAAGCTTCATTTTCTTCCCCCAAATTACCCCAGTATTCATGTTTTATGAAATTGAGTGAAAAGTCTGAATCTTTTCACGTGAGTATTTCTAAATGTTTTTAGCACCAAAGGCTTTTTTTTAAAACGTGAATTTATAGGGGCTGGAGAGATGGCTCAGTGGGTAAGAAAACTGACTGTTCTTGCAGAAGCCCCGGGTTCGAATCCCAGCACCCACACGGCAGCTAACACTGTCCGTAACTCCAGTTCCAGGGGATCCGACAGCCTCTTCTGACCTCCGTGGGCATTGCAAGACACAGGTTCACGTACCTACATGCAGGCAATTACATTCATACACATAAAATAAAAATAATAAAATATTAAAAAACAAAAACATTAATTTATAAAATGCAGGCAGAGTCATCTGCATTATGCTGCTTGAGCAGACATTTTAGTTTAGGGTCTATTGGCTGGATTTTAATAAATGTCTTTTATTTAGTGGTTTCAGGAATGAAGAAAATTTTGTAGCTATAATTTCGAGTAAAAATTTAAAATGCTATAAGGTAGTATAACCTGCTAAGCTGCCATTCCTTTAAATCAATTGAACTGTATAGATGCTCACACTTCACAGTTTTGTACTTATCCTGTCATTTAATGTGCTAATAGCGTGGCGTTGCATGATCATCCACACACCTTCCTAAATATCAGAAAGCTAAAGTCAAGAGTCTTACATACTCTCTAATTCATTTCCTCCTTTAGGCTTTAAGTGTTTTTTTTTATTTTTTCCTTTCTATCTTGAGTTTTTGTAGCTGGTAATTTATGCTTTCTAGCACAGGGGAGTTTTAAGACAAATGTGCTGTGAAGCTCAGCACGCAGCTAAATAGGGGCAGGTGCAGAGACTTTGCGCTTTGATTACTCAGAAGGACTCCTTGAACATTCTTAGTTAAGGGATTATTTTCTAAATTGAATCCTCTCATCTTTTTAATGTATCAGCCAATGGTCGTTAAAGACTACTTTAAGAATATCTATAAATTATAGGTTCTAGACCACTATTTGCTCTGCTATTTGAGAATCATAGCTATGAAAGAAAGCTATGCATCTCAGTTGCTGAGTGAACGAAGCTTCCTGGAGTCATTTTTTTAGGGTATTTAACATAGTGACTGTGAAAGGAAATTTGTCAGTTAATTGCCCCCATCGCCCAGAGCCCAGTATCAGAGAATTTGATGCTTAACAAGTATCTGAAAGAACAGTAGGAAGGTCTCAGGGAAAATGTAAAATTATGCTAATTATATTCAAAAACATTCCCCTTCCATATAACTTACTCCTCTGTTTTGTATTTTATTTAGTTCTGGAACTGTGAGCTACTTTATGTCCAAAATTTTTTGTCACATTTGAACATGCAACTCAATTTCTTTAATTAGCTTTAAAAATAAGGATCATTAAATTGGAGTGCCACTATCAATTACTGTACAAGGTTTGGCCTGTTCAATAATGCATCAGAGATCTGCTCTAATCAGTACTGCACTGAAAGATTTATGGAAAAAGAGGCCTCCCAAGGTTCTAAACTTGAAATGGAGTCCCATTATGTCAAAATCTCCCCGTGATTGCCACCATTTTAGGTGGTATATTCCATTGAATACGCTCAGCAGCCTATCCATCTTTTGCAGCTCATATTTGGGATCAGTTCCAGAGAGTGTTTTACAGCATTTTGGTAAATTCACAAGAAAATAAGCACATTCCTTGTTCTGAAAGGAGTAAAGACAAGGTGTAGATTAATATATAAAAAAAAAGTCTGCATTTCTAAGAGGAGCACCTGTTAAGGCAAACTCCCCAGAGTGCCTGATTTCTAATTTGAAATTATGTTAAGGGACAACAAATAATAGAAAACTAACAATATATGATTATATTTTTTCTGAGAAAACCAATACTGCAAAGGCGATGGTCATTTTACTTTTGTCTTTCTAACTTAATTGTAGATAACATAGATGAGCTTTCAAGCAATAGAAATATATCTATAAGATATACAGAAGCATTTGAGTCAATTTTTTTCTTATGCTGTGCATTCAGAATAAACCAAAATAATGAAACCACTGAATGGATTTTTATAACCTGCAACCAATTACTTGGGAAGTCATTTGATCCTAAAGCAATAACTTTTACAGACATTTATGCAAGTATTTCTGGAAAGATTGATGATAACCATTAAAACAGAACTAATAATAATAATAATTTTCTTTTCAGTTAAAATCCAGAAGGGATAAAATATCAGATGTCAATACATTGCTGATTCAGTTAAATGAATCTGTGTTTGAATTATTCAGTGGAGTTAAAATTAAGTATATCATTTATTTGTATAGTCAAAATAGTTAAACCATTGAACTCTTCAAGTGTTTTAGATTGTTGTTACTTTTATAGGGTAGTTTTTATTACTGAAAAAAGATGGAAATGACTTCTAATTATAAAATCTCATGTATATCACCCTTATACTAGGGGGCTTTTCAATACCCTAGTGTGAAAATGCAGTATAATTATAAAACTGTATATAATTATATATTAAAAGTACATTATGCATTATAAGTATGTCAAGGTTAGTATGTAATTGCATATTTAAAAACTTCATGGTATCTCCTTTCACTTAGAACAAACCTTCTCCCTCAGAGTAATCACCATTTTGGCTTTTATGTCACAAATTTTTAAAAATCAGATGTATACAAATGCAGCCTTGTATGCTTTGTGGCTGGCTTATGTGTCCACTCATGTTGCATGCATCTGTAGTTCCTTTTCATACTTCCTTTTGTGGAATATACTAGGATATGTTTACATTAATTTCTCTCAACTGAAGTTCATTCCCAGTTCCTTGTTTTTATAGATAAAGCTTCTGTAAGCATTCTAGTGATTATCTTCCAGTGTTCTGAAGTCTCCATTTGTCTTGAATATTTATCTGGGAATGAAGTTTCAGTGTTTTAAGATCTAGAGAGGTTGGATATCCTTTACCCCAAATGCTTGGTGCCAGAGGAACTTCAGAGTTTGGACTTTGTAGTGCATCTACATTGTGGCTGCACACTGTCCTGTGAGGCCAGGTGTGAGGCCTTCTGCATGGGCCACCTGTTTGTGCTCAAAACTTTTTGAATTTTGGAGGATTTCACATAAGTAGAACACACTAGCCAGCTGTGCCACTCAGGGACCAGAATTTTGGAGGGTTTGCGATTTTCAGACTGTGCATGTTCAACCTGTGTTCAGCTTCTCTGGATTTTGCCCAGCAGTGGTGGTAGTTCTGGTTTCTGCAGTGTACAGAAGTGGTGGTTGTTCCACAGTACTGCTTGTATTTGGTACTGCCCAGGCTTTATATGCATTCTTTTCCAATTTTAGTGATTCCAGGGGCATATCACACTACCATACAACTGTTTTGTGTTTTCCTAGCAACTAGTGAACTAACGACTTTAAACTTTTCATCTGCTTACTGATTATTTGCATAACCTACTTTGAGACATTCACAGTTCTTTTAACCTGTTTTCCTATTGATTGGTCAGTGGTTTTCCTTTTCCAAATATTTTAAAGATTTTTTTATTTTTTTATTTTATGTGTGTGAGCGTTTGCCTGCATGTATGTATGTGCACCATGTGTGTGCCTTCTTCTTGGCCAGAAAAGAGTGTCAGAAACCCTGGAACTGGAGTTACAGACAGTTGTGAGCCACCATGTTGGTACTGGGAACCCAGGTCCATTGCAAGAGTGGCCAGTGCTTTTAACCACTGAACCATCTCTTCAGCCCCTCAGTGGTTCTCTTACTGACTTACAAGCCTTTTGTCTGGACTGAATATACAGTCTCTGTTAGCCTTTATGTAGCAGATCTTTTCTTCTGCTCATGTTTTGCCATTATACCTCCTCTTTATATCTTAAACTAGATTTTTTTTAGCTTTTAAGAAGTCTATGTTTTAATCCTTTATTTTATGAATACCACTGTTTTAACTTCTTGAGAAATCTTTGTACAAAAAAACAGATTTTTCTCTCAAAAGACTTATTGCTTTTACCTTATAAAATTTGAATATGGTATGAGAGAGACATAAAGTGTGGTCGCTGGCTGTGGCTGTTCTCCTCCAGCTGTGGCTGCTCCCCTGCTCTCTCAGTTCCTCCAATCAGTCATCTGGTCTGGTCCCCAAGGCTGGTGAGGAGTCTGTGCCAGCGTCACCACATTCAGATGCAGGAGACCAGGTTCAGTGACACAGATCTGCTTTATTGCAGGAAAGTATGGGCTTATATAGGAGTAATAGTCCAATCATAACACAGCATATGGGATCCCTTATTAGCATGGCAGACTAGTAATGCCCTATTAGCATGATAAGTTTCAGTTTCTCTAAGTTTCAGATCCCTGGAAACCATGTGATTTACATAGTTTTCTCTCTGATAAGAAACAGGAAGCACTGCATTCCAGCATGATAGGTATGTAAGGCAAAAGCAAAATCAGTCACAAGATTTTCCACAACATCTCCCCCTATTTCTTCATTTTTAAGAGTGAGACACAGTTCAGAATATATAGCACACTGATATCAGTCCAGGGGCTGTATGTGGTGGATTTTTCTGCTGTGCATCAAGGCAAGGTAGAATGGCTTGGGAGGCAAGGGATTGATCCCTTATTGTGGGCCCCATCCTTCAAGATTGCGAGTTCTCTCAAGAGCAGGCTAGGTCAACTCCATGCCAACCAGTGGGAATCGAGGGTGAGTCCCTTGGTATGGTCTGGCAGAGGGAGAGGCAGTTTATCAAGCTTTGGCCCATGCAAAGGCCTCTTAAGGGGCTAAGAATTCAATAAATGCTGATGGAGCGGGGTCGTCCCATCTGGGGTAACGATGGGGATTAGGGAGTGCAAGTTCTAGGCATCGGTCTCACAGTCTGTCAACAGAAGTATATATCGCAAGGCATTTCCTGTGGCTCCAGCAGTCGGGCCATTGTCTCAGGTTCGTTGCATGGTTGTTTTTATACCTACACTCAAGCCTAATTTTCATATCTCTATTATTATAGGTTGGTAAGGGCAAGGAACAGCGGGTCCTTGTTTGCAGAGACATGCCTGGCAAGGTCTGGAGGTGGGGCAACAGCTAACTGAACCAGAGAAATACGAGTTTTAACAAAATTATCAAGATCCTTAACAATGCAGGGTCCAAAAATCAGGAGTTAGCAGAAATGATAGCACACATAATAAGGAACACAGACAAAGGTTTTCCTCTGGATTGAGGACTTAGCTTAGCTAATGTTTCTGTTTGCAGAGAGAGATGTTTGAGGTTTCCCCAGGTTGGTGGCTTTCATGGTCTGCGACATTGGATTGCTCTCTCGGTGGTCATTTTCTCCAGGGCCATCATCTCCGGGATTGAGGGTTGCGGGGGGAGTCGTTTCCTCATAAGCAATTCTGATGTTCCAGGCTGGGATCCAAGTAGGAGCTGGGACATTATCTGGAAAGTCACAAGCATAGCCTCGCCCTTGTGTTAGCAATAAATGGGGCCCCCTCCATTCACCTGTGAGAGGGTCCTTCCATCTTACCATGGGGGCAGGCGTAGGCTGAGTCAACACCCCCCAATGCATTACTGCTGGTGGGAGGCCAAGGGAATCAAATTTGAGAAAATTTAGGACAAATAATGCTTGTTGTATAATGAAGTTAGGATCCTTATACGAGGACCCTTGTCATTATTTCCCCTCATTTTTTGTATTTGTTTAATGAGTGTTTGGTGGGAATGTTCAATAATTCCCTGACCCTGAGGATTGTATGGAATGCCAGTTATGTATTTTATATTCCAATCAGAGCAGAAATGGCCAAAAGTAGCAGAAACATAACAAGGACCATTATCTGTTTTTATTTGCCAAGGAATTCCCATAAGGACCATTGCATATTTTACCGCTTTTATGGCATGAGAAGTCATCTCACCAGAACAAGCTAATGCAGAATGGGCACTAGAGTAGGTATCAATAGTATGATGGATATACTTGAGCTTGCCTAAAAGAGGAAAGTGAGTGACATCCATTTGCCATATCTTGTTGGGGCCAAGGCCTCTAGGGAGAGTACCAGCAGGTTGTAATGGTTCCAGAGGTAGAAGAGGGGCACAAGAGGAGCAGGCATGGACCAAATGCTTACAGCTCTGAATTGGTAGAGTGGGTAGAAGCCTATGTATAGCTTGGGGAGAAAGATGAAAACAGGCGTGTAAGTCTCTAGCTTGTTGAATTATGGTGGAGTCTAGGGTGGTGCTCAGGACCAGTTTGTCATTGGCAGCATAGCCCTCTGCCAGAAGCCCTGGGAGATTGGTATGAGAGCGCAAGTGTTGAATATACCAAGGAGCAGGGTGCTGCTTGAGTAATACTTGTAATGAGGAGAGCAACAAATCAAGGGGACTCTGGTGGGGCTGGAAAGCTGCAAAGGCCAGGTGTTGTAGAGTCTGAACTACATAAGCACAGTCAGAAAAAATATTACAGGGAGTTGTAGGGAGATCCTGAAAGACCCGTAACATGGCTGAAAGCTCTCCGAGCTGTATAGATGCCTGGAAAGGGAAAACCTTATGTGAGGAGAGTTGTCCTTCATGGTAAATTACATAACCAAATTTGCATTTACTATAATCAGTAAAGATTGGGGGAGCCTTAGGAAGAGGGTTACACTTTGGGCTTTGAAGTTCTGTGGGCACTGATGTTGGTATTTGTACAAATCCCTCGGAGCATAAAAACTTCTGTTTGGTGTGGCTGTTGCTTCTGTTGAATCACCACCCTCCTCTGCGCTTGCTGCCTCGCTGTCATCTTCTGGAGTGGGGCTGGCTCGGGGCCGCCCACCGGTGCCCTCTGGAGGCTGCGCGGGCTGCTCCAGCTGGTCCTGCTCCTGGCCCTCACTGCCGGCCTGCCTCCACTCGTCGGGCTCGGGCCTGGCTTCAAGTTGGTCTGCCAGGTGGAGTCGCAGTCCTTCATGGTCATGGGCTTGCAGAAGCTGACCCCGCTGAGCAGGTTGCCCATTGAAGAGGTGGCAGCAGGATACACCTAGGACCCTGGCATGGCTGCGCTCCTCTTGGGCACTGGGCGGCAGCTTGCATGGCCCAGGCCGCACAGCCTCAGCACCGCCTATGGCGAACTGCACTCGCCCGCCCTGTGGCCACTGCATGCGCCCGAGTCTGCCCATCTCTGCCCAGCCTCCGGCCCCAGCCCAGTGCCACCCCCATGCCTGAGCACAGCCACCTTGGTCCCCTGGAATCTCTGCCTTCCCTTGGCCTTGGGTGTCCAGAGGAGTGGCTGGGGGTCTGCTATTTTGAAACCAGTGTAAGATGGCGGAGGGTAGCCACCGCCCCATAATGGTGGAGCGGAAGCTGTCTTAACTTCCTGCTTTTCACCCAGGAAGCTTTCAAACCCTGGTTCCTCATTCTTTACCTCATTATCAGCATTCATTGTTTTTGCATTAGAAGAGAAATCAGTTAGTTTGGTTTTGACTGAAAATGCCTGGGACAGGCCGTCCCCACTATCCTGTTGCTTTGTTTATTTATTTTTTTAGTATGAGATTATTCTGCTCAAGAGCATGGGGGCAACTCCCAGAAGTGAGGCCAGAATGGCAGTCACAATGGGGTAAAATGGCCCAGATAATGGATGCCCCTCCCTGACTTCTATCTTTCTGGTCATGAATAGCACATGAGCCCATTGCTCCAGATCCCAACAGCGGGAATCTGTAAACCAAGGAGTAAGAGCTAGCACTTCATCTAATACCTTAGTTACTTCCTTTTTTGTTACCCTAATTTGCCTACTCCTGAGGAGAGAAACCAGTGCAGCAGCGCAGGTGCTGGCAGCAGCTGGATGACTATTCCCCATACCGGAGGTCACTCACCCTGCAAGACATACCCAAAGAGACTCAGGAACTGTTCAAGGAGACGATCGGTGAAGACAGGAGCGGTACACCCAACCAAAGATCGCGAGCCAGAAGAAAAAGCAGAGCCCAAGGTGTTACAGAGA
>NW_008351881.1:6267951-6275465 GCF_000622305.1 Nannospalax galili | reverse complement strand
TCCCCTTTTCAGCAGGGGGCCTCCTGCTCTCTTCCTGGCTCACCTTGAAAGTGCCGCCAAGTACGGATGCCTGACCTCATCTGAAACAAGTTACCTGGAGTAAAAACTACCCCCAGGTTTTTTCTATATAATAATCAGGCATTGCCTGATAGTTTGGAAGATAGGAGCCCACTGCCACATGTAAATAAAGCATACTATGAGCACCTATCAACTGAGGCTTTTGCTACTGCCTCCACACTATAAATTCTCTAGTTCTCCCACTAATAAATGGAGCTGTTTTCACTGTGGAGCTGTTTTCACTGTGCCTGGAGCTGTTTTCACTGTGTCTGGAGCTGTATCACTGCTGTTTCACTGCGCCTGTGACCATTTCCCCGGAAGGGCTGTTTTCCATCAGCACCCACTGGCCGTCCTGACCCCGTTCGCCGCTTCTGCTCTCCCTGCTCTCGTGGGCCGGTGGCCAACGACCCACGAAGAAAGGGAGAGCCCCCCACAGCTGGCCCCCAGAGCCTCCCACAGCTGGCGCCCAACGTGGGCTACTGGAACGCACAGAGTTCATGAGTATCCCTCCCATCAGGAGGAAAAAGGCAGCTTTGCCTCCAAGCCGCCCCACCCTTGGGGATTGGCAGTCTCTCCTTTTTCCACCTTTTATTTTCGGTCTGAGTCTTCGCGTGGGACCGTTAAAGACAAGAAGCAACTGAGACTTTCTGGTCAAGGCTACTCCTTGATGTTAGCTGAAGGCTCTGAGTCCTCTTAACGGTCCCCGACTGCCTGCACAGGTGTAGATAAGACCTCCTATCTATACATCTTTCTAATACACAAATCGGTAATGCAACGGCCAGTTAAATGCTCTTAGAGCGGCCACCGATCTCTTAAACTTGCGGGAAGTCTTGCGCTGTGGACTGAGTGGAATCACCTGAGATTTTGATCCCAGGCATGTTCCCTTAGAAATCAGCATTTCACCCCACTTTCCTTTCCTATCTTAACACTGCTAGAAACAAAAATCCCTAAAGTTTCTAAGGGATCTTCATATAAGCCTTAAAGTCAACTTCTAAAATAAACTTCCCTAATCTGTTTTGTTATCTTACTCCTGGGATATTCAAGCCGAAGCTAAAACCAGTTAGGTGAGAATTTAAATTAACTAGCCCCTGCGGAGTACTTAAAAATTCAAGGTGGCTTGCACCATACAAACAAACAAACAAACAAAATTAAAAGCCATTTTTCTCCTGTAAACCTTCTAAATCTGCGTCTAGGCTTGTGTTCATCAGAACGTATCAATCCCCTGGTGGCAGACTGACCCAGGAACATTAAACATCACTGACAACACTTCGTTTCTTTTCTATAATGGGTAATTCAGCATCACGCCAAAAAACCCTCCAAATTCGCTCCCTTAGAGCCCTACTTAAATCAAGAGGACTTAAGATTTCCCAAAAAGAAAGCTCAAAATTTTGGAATGAAGTTAGATGGAGGGACCCCCTTGATGGAATCTGGAAAGGACCAGATCCATTGCTGACCACAGGGAGGGGATTTGCTTGTGTTTTTCCACAGGATCAACCAAAACCTATCTGGGTTCCAGCCAGAAATGTCCGGCACCTCCCTGCCCACAAAAAAAGGTGGCTTGCATGACCCTGTCTGAGACAAAGAAAAGGAAGAAGAAACGACACCCAAAACCACTCCAGATCACGTGGAAAGAAATCCATGATGTGGTGGAGATAGCTTGTCGCAGATGACACCCCCCTGCGCCCGGAGCTTCTTTCTCTGTCATTCTCATGGCCGTTTTTACCCTGCTTAACACCAGTGCTTCAGCCAGCCCCACTCCCCCTAATAGTATGTTCTGGAGATTTTATGTCAGGGAAACATTTAAAGGAAAAAAATCAGATAATTGGAACTGCATACTGCCCCCTAGTGGGCTGTCAAAAACCCATAGAAATCATAATATACCCAAATGCTAGCAGATATGGAACTAACGAATATGTTTGCTTCCCTTTTCGACAAAGAGATCCATCATGCCTCAAGGAAGTTGATACCTATGGGGGCTGCCGCTATTTCAATCCCTGTAGGTTGGAACAAGGATACACTGGGAGATATCAGGGCATAACAGGACAGAGAAGACCCATCTACCTAAAGGATAATAAGTATTTGCTAATATATGTTGTAGATCCATGGGACGATCGCTGGCATATTGGAGTAATAGGAAAGTTCTACTCAGGTGCATTCGCTAGGTACCCTACAGTTGACTTTCATATCTCTCGTCAGCTTGTACATGCAGCTAAGTCTGTGCTAACTCATCATAACATTATTCTACAGGAAAAACAGAGGATCAGATAAGGTCAACTATGTCCTGGAGCAAATGCATTCAATATGTTGCTAACTTTCTTCCCTTCACCACCCACCCCAATGCCTCTAACTGCTTCTTTTGTGCATCCAGCAATAGACCTTTACTGACAGCAGTACCAGTTAACACCACCCTTCTTTACCCCAAAACAAAAAAGATTTCACCAACCCTAATGGATATTCCCTTATTTGAACAACTGGCTAACTATCCAATTTGCATTTTCATCAAGATTAAGCCTACTCATTACAAATGCCTCACTAACATTACTCTCTCCAGTATAGCATGCGTCACCCCTCCTCTTTTCCTATGGTGCAAAGGAAAAGCCCAACACTGTGTTAATTCCTCTTTGTCCACCTTTTGTATACCGGTAATGATTACACTCCAGGTGTACCTACTCGAGAAAGAGGAAGCTGCCCTCCTCCTTCACAGCCGCTAGCGGAGAGAAATCTTCATCCCTTTGCTAGTAGGGCTGGGTATTGCCCTGTCCCTGGGTGCTGGAGGCACTGTGACTGCTGCTATTGTACAAACCCATCACCTGGCAGGAGACTTTCGAGACAAGGTTGACCAGGCAATGGCATCCCCGACTGACAGCCTCGAGTCTTTCCAATGACAAGTGAACTCTCTTGCTGGGGTTGTGCTCCAAAACAGAAGAGCACTGGAGCATAAGAGTTCAATCTGTTAGCTTCACGTTCAGTGAAAGACTTTGTCTCAGAAAAATCAGTGGTGACTGATTGAGGAAGAGCTCACTGTCAGTCAGTAGCAGCCATATGCACCCACCCTGAAGTCCCAAAGCACAAAAGAATTTAATTAGCAAGTTGTTCTGCTTGATCTTAGTTAAGTCTTATGATGTAACTACAGCAATCACAGTTGCATACTATTGTTAGCCAAGTAGATGCACAGACAAATGAAACAGGGTAAAGAATACATGAACAGATATTAAGAGGCCAAACCCTACAAACATGCCCACTGACTTTTAGTATTGATGCAGCAGTCTCCAAAACTGGAGCCACTGCAAATCCATACTCAGAAAACAAAGGAAACATTGATCTAGCACTCACATCCTGCACTGTTGGGGAACCCTGCTGTTAGGGTTGCAGATCTCCATGTCCAGATAGCCCTGAGGGGCTCGGCGCCAAATGGAAGAACTCCCCTTTTCAGCAGGGGGCCTCCTGCTCTTTTCCTGGCTCACTTTGAAAGTGCCGCCAAGCGAAGATGCCATGACCTCTGGCATAGAAACTACCCCCAGGTTTTTTCTATATGATAATTAGGCATTGCCCGATAGTTGGAAGATAGGAGCCCACTGCCACATGTAAATAAAGCATACTATGAGCACCTATCAACTGAGGCTTTTGCTACTGCCTCCACACTATAAATTCTCTAGTTCTCCCACTAATAAACGGAGCTGTTTTCACTGTGCCTGGAGCTGTTTTCACTGTGTCTGGAGATGAATCACTGCTGTTTCACTGCGCCTGTGACCAGTTTCCCTGGAAGGGCTGTCTTCCGTCAGCAGCCACTGGCCGTCCTGACCCCGTTCGCCGCTTCTGCTCTCCCTGTCCTTGTGGGCCAGTGGCCAATGACCCACAAAGAAAGGGAGAGCCCCCCGCAGCTGGCCCCCAGAGCCTTCCGCAGCTATGGTCACTGTCCTGCTCTCTCAGCTCCTCCGATCCGTTGTCCGGACCCCAGGGCTGGTGAGGCATCTGCGCCAGCATCGCCACATTCGGATGCAGGAGACCAGGTTCAGTGACACAGATCTGCTTTATTGCAAGAAAGTATGGGCTTATATAGGGGTAATAGTCCAATCATAACACAGCATATGGGGTCCCTTATTAGCGTGGCAGACTAGTATCCTATTACAATCCAGCAGGCCAGATGCCCTAGTAGCATGATAAGTTTCAGTTTCTCTAAGTTTCGGGTTCCTGGAAACCATGTGACTTACATAGTTTTCTCTCTGATAAGAAACAGGAAGCACTGCATTCCAGCATGATAGGTATGTAAGGCAAAAGGCAAAATCAGTCACAAGATATTCCACAACAATAAAGTATTTATGTTCAAGTGTGTTTCTAGTTTTCTTTTTGCCTTAGAGCAACTTATTGAAGACACCATCCTTTCTCCTTCACACTAAAAATATTATTGTAAATCAAATGGTGACCATATATATAGTTTTGTTTCTGAATTCCATAGTCTGTTCAACTTAAATAATTAATGTATTTTAGATGTTACCATTAAAAGCTTACTAGTTTCTAATTATTTTTGATCCAAAATATGGTTGCTTCGTATATTGATTTTATGTTGACTAAATTCCTTAATTAATGAAAATCATGCATCTGTTGATTCATTTCGGTTTTATCATTCACAGCTATGTGGTCTACACAAAACTTCAGGTTTTTCTTCTTCAATTCCTGCCTCCATTCTTTTCTTTCTTTGCCTTACTAGACCATGTGAAACTTTGCCTCCAACACTGAGTTGATTGCTAAAAGCAGGGATTTCATTTGCTGTTTGTCTCTGACTGTTAAGGTGATTCTTTTTCTCTTTTGTTTGTTAATATAGTGAATAAATGATTTTTCAAATGTAAGTTCAGCTTTGCATTAACTATCTTTGGATTCAGTGTGTGAACAGTCTTGTTTAGTATTTGTCTATCAGTGTTTAAGGGAGAGTGATCAATGGCTTTCCTTTCTAGTAATGTTCTCGTTATCTTTGGTGTCAAAGTTGAGCTGCCCTCAAACATGAGGTTTCTCCTCATGTCACTGAAAAAGTTTGTATTAAGTGAATGTTAGAGAACTGGGAATAATTTTCCATTGAAACCATAAGGACCTGAGTTTTTGTTTTTGAGGGGATCAACAATTTAATACTTAATTCAGTTTCATTAGATATAAAAACCATTGACATTTCGGTAAATTTGATTTTCAAGGAATTTATTCATTTCTTTGAATTTAAAACATTTATTTGTGCCCCTTTTCATTCTTTATTGTATTTTTATGTTTTGTCTAGTATATGCACATGCCTTGGCCAATAGGCTCACATTTGGAATCTTCACATTATCTTTCTGTTACTGACTTCTAACAATTCAACACTGTTGTCACAAGATAGCCTGTGTTTAATATCAGCTCTTTGAGGTCTGTTAAGATTTATTTTAAGTCCTGTCCATTGTCTATGTAAGTAAATATTCCTTATGTTCTTCAAATGAATGTGTGTTCAAGAAGTGTTGAGTTCAGTCTATAAATGTGACTTACATCAACTTTAGAGTGATATTCAGGTCTTCTATAGGGATTTTTTTTCTGTTCTATCACTTATGAGGTGAGATGTGGTATAATTTATAATTCTGGATGTGATTTGGTCTGCTTCTCACTGGAGATTCTGAGTCATTTTCCTCTGTATGTTTTGAGGTTTGTTTTTAAGATTTCTAAGATTACTTGAGATTTTATTGAAAAAAAAAAAAACTCAGTGCTTTATCTCAGTGAATTGTTCCACTTTATTACCATAAATGCATCTCACACAAGGTCTATTTGATTGATCATCTTTTATCTGCACCAGGCTTCCTCTAGTTAAATGTACTTGCAGTAAACCATTCTTCCATGTTTTTGCTGCAGTAGTCTGTTTAACTTACAGCTGTAGTTATCAACATCTGTGTCATGGAATTTTGAGTCCTGGTCTGAGAATATTAGCCTTCTGAGTATTTAATCATTTTATAGTTAATGTAACTATTAGACTTGGGTTTAATTTTCTAATATTTTTGTTTTTGTCCTACTCATTATTGTCTTCTGTTGTGTTAGTTTTTTAAATGTTTTCCTTTTATTCTTTGTTTTTTTTTTATTTTTCATGATATTGAAGATTAGACTATATTTTCTTGCTTTGAGTCAAGTGTGTAAAGAACTGTTTATTTTGAAATAATTATTTAATAAATTTTTAATAAGTCTACAAAGGTCATGTATTTTACTGATTTTTACATGTAATAATCTAATAAAATATTAAAACTAGGGAATTATTTTTGATTTTTTATTACTTTTCCACTAATATGAATTTGTGTAATCATCACCAAAATTAAGATTTTTATCTGTTCCAGCACTATAGTCAAGATGAGGTTTATTTTATCACCACAAAGGCCTTAGTGCCCTATCAAGTTAGCCCCCTATACCATCTGTGGCCTCTGGGAACTTTTATCTGATTTTTTTCTCCGATTTCTTATTTTAGGATGATTAGAAACATTTTGAGGTTGGTTTTTTTTCACAGAGTGTAATGCTCTTGAGATTCATCCAAATTGTGCACATTAATATTTTGCTCCTTTTTAGCACTAAGTAATGACCCGTGGTATGAATACAGTTATTGAAGGGCATTTTGTTTCCTGTATCACTGCTTTCATAGATAAAGTTGCTTTTGCAAGCAGTTGTGCAGAGTTTTGTATGTATTTGTTTTGTTGTTGTAGAGGCAGTTCCTATGGACTAGCCTAAGCTGTTCTTTAAGTCTCAGTGTTCCTACATCATTCAACCTAAGGTCGGAATTACAGACATGTTACCTGCTCCTGAACATAAGTTTTTATTGCTGTGTAATGTTCAGGATGTTGTATGGTAAATATCTGTACAACTTTTCTAGAAACTAGCAAGTTACTTGCCAGTGGGAAGGTATATGTTTTTGTACAGGGCCACTCTTCTGAGAGGTGTACTTCTGTGCTTCTAGTTTGCTTTTCTTAATGATGCTGATTGTCTTTTATGTGTCCATTTTCCATTCACACGTCATAGTCAGTCTTTGCTTTGTGCTCATTTTCAAATATGAGTTCAGAATATTTAATATATTTCAGTTATGAGCTGCTAGGCTTGTCAGATACAAGTGTCATTGACTTACTTCCTTCTCAGTTAAATAGTATTGTCACCACTTTGTAGAAATGCAAAGAACCAAGGACACTTTGTTCTACTTGCCTTATTCTACCCTTCCTGTAACTACAGGCACTTTATCTCCACAGACACTTACAACTCCACGTTTAGATTGTTTAGATCGTGTGCCATTTTAGGTAACTGTTATTGACTCACATTTTAAACCCTGTTTTGTATTCTTTAATCCTCCTTGCATCTGAATCTTCTCTCTGAGTTTAGCCTTTTTCTGCCCCCAAATTTATGTTGGTATTTCTTTTGGACAAATCTAAGGCAACAGATGTGTTTTGTACAATTTTGTGAAAATGGGCAGTATTTTA
>NW_008351881.1:6265080-6267872 GCF_000622305.1 Nannospalax galili | reverse complement strand
TTCCTTCCTTCCTTCCTTCCTTCCTTCCTTCCTTCCTTCTTTCCTTCCACAGAATCCCTTGAACTTATGGTCCTCCTTTGGTATTATAGGTGTGCACCATCACTCCTGACTTATTTCTTGATTTTTAGTTTTTCTATTCAATTGTGGCTTGCCTAGTTTTGCTTGAGAAATAAAGTTTTCTCTGAAGGCCAGGCGATGTTTTGCTCTCATGGCTTTTAAGATTTTCTTGTCTTCAGTTTCTCCTCTTTCATTCTGATGTGCTGTGGTCAAGAGCCTCTGAAGTGGACACTAGTGATCCCTGCTTTTCTGTAATCCATTCTTCTTCACTGTGGACTGCAATTACTGCTTTGTCATTAGTGACATACCAGAATTCTTGGTTTCTTGTTGGTACTTTACATTTTTATGGACTTTTTGCATATTTTTCAGATAAATGTTGCTACAATGTAAGTACTCCTAGTGGTTAAGCATCGTTTATTGAACTGAAGAGAGCACTTGTTTTCTTGGGGTATTGTTAGAGTTTCATGGGTACCTTACTAGGCAAGACACTGTCCATTTCTCTTATAAACCATATTGAGTGATGTGGCCAGCAAGCTTTGTCTGTTGCGGTCCTCTGGATTGTATTCATCTTCCATTCTTTTCAAAAAAGTGTACATTTGTCTAAAGCTAGTTTTAAAGCAGTCTTCCATTTGTGCATATTTTATAATTTTATGTAGTATAAAGTATAAGACATAAGTTTTTTTTTCCTTTGGAAACTTAATTTCTTTCAAAAACTGTGCAGATGAAGGGGTTAGTGTTTTTCTTCCTTCCTTCCTTCCTTCCTTCCTTCCTTCCTTCCTTCCTTCCTTCCTTCCTTTCTTTCTTTCTTTCTTTCTTTGTGTGTGTGTTTGGTCTTTTTGAGACAGAGGCTCCCTATAGCCCCAGCTACCCTGGAATTAAATATGCATACCAGGCTGGCCTCCATCTCACAGAGATCCACCTGCTTCTGCCTCAGGAGTGCTGGAATTAAAGGCATGTCTCTATGCCCGGCTTTGTATTAGTTTCATATGATCAAACTTTAAAACTGAGGAAAGATATCATAAAGATCTGGAAAGTGTTTAAGAAGGCATCTCATTTCTGAACACTGAGTGTGTATGTGTGTTGTGTGTGTGTGTGTGTGTGTGTGTGTGTGTATCCTGTCCTTGCACATACAATTTTCAAACTCCTCAGTCGAGCAATTTATATGATATTCTAAGTTCTGTTTTAGGTACTAGCATTCGCTGAAGTCCATGAATTAATGTTTATTTACTAGGCATATAGAAGCTCTTTGTAGACTGGAATAATCAGTCAGAAATTATGCAGAGCGCAGCTATATGGTGACTCTTGTTCACTTGTTTGCAACTCCTATAAATTATACAGTTTATTTACATATAAAAACACTGAATAGTTGTGTTTTCTTTAGTTTTTTTTTTTGTTTTTGTTTTTTTTTTGTTGTTGTTGTTCTTTTTGAAGCAGCATCTCCCTGTGGCCCCAGCTGGCCTGGAACTCCCTAGGCTGGCCTTGAACTCACAGAGATCCGCTTGCCTCTGCCTCCCAAGTGCTGGGACTACTACTCCCAAGGATGGGAGTCAACTTTTTAATAAACATTTGTGGTGTGTCTGCTATTGCTATGAGTAGACCAGTCAAATCAAATAAAGTTCATTACTGTTTCTCAAAGAAATTATGTACAGAAAATGTATTTGTGTTTATTTTATTTTTGTTTTTTGACCTGGGCATCGTAGTTAACTGAGACTGGCCTCAAATTTGAGATCTTCCTGCCTCAGCATCTTTAGTGCTGCGATTATAGGTGTATGCTTAGGCCTGCTTTAGAAAACCATCATAATAAATAGTTTAAAAAGAATGAAAATGTCCATTTGCACTTTCTCCTATAAGTATACATTTTCAGCATTAAAAACAAGTCTTTTGGTGATATAATTACAATTTGTGATGTTTTAATTCAGTAACTGTGGCTCTATGTATATATGAAAGTTCACGGTCAGAGATGAAGCCAGGGAGGCCAGTGACATTCATGAAATCTTTAACCCTTCCACCATGGTTTTCCCATATAAAGTTCCCACATTTTCCCATTTCTCCCTTAATAACACCCTTCCCCTATGGTCCCACCTCTCTTGAGCTCCTTCTTTCCCTTTATCCCCAAGGGTTAGATAATGTTAGGAATAAATAATGCCTATCTAGTTTTAATGAAACCAGAGGGAACTATATTAATCAAACAACCTACTGACGAATTATATGTACAACTAGCTCAAGGAATATAATAATAGGTTAGGCAAGGTTTAGCTGAGAACCTTTGCTAAGACCTTTGGTCTTTGCCCAAGCTTTACCTACATAGAACATGGTAATTAAAAGTACCAGACTGGTGGAACTAACCTTCTTGGATGTTTAACAGACATACTTTGAGGCCTATACTAATTTGGTCAGAGGGACATAAAGGACAGTTTTTGCTCCTTGCCCTTCTAGGTAGACTAAGTTCCAATGGACTATGAGCATCTCTCAAAATGTCCCGTAACTGTGGTGAGTCACCTGTCCTCTTGACCAAGGAGGCCATGGAGACCCCCACCAGATGGACTTGAACCAGTGTCCAGTCTACAAAGAGGAGGGTCAACACAGAGGAAACATTTCCTCCATGCTCAAGCGAAGCTAGCCATAGTCGAGAAGGACCTTTGACTTATCTTCACATAGATGGAACTGGTAAAAGAAAGGAGCCAGGGGCTCCTCCCAAGTCCATGTGACTGCAGAGGAACAGATCCTCAAACGGT
>NW_008351881.1:6235665-6264854 GCF_000622305.1 Nannospalax galili | reverse complement strand
TGATTGCTGCTAGATGAGGAAGAGCTGATCTTCCTAAAACAAGGATCTCTAGATAGGCTGACTAGATTCAGCAGATGGACAAGCACTGGGGAATGGCTGGGGGCACTGACAACAACACAGTGGACAGTAACAGGGATGACAGAGTATATGGGTTCCAGTGAGGGGGGGCGGCGATGGGAAAGTACCATTTGGGATGTGGGTATATAGATGAATAAGATTTGTTTGGGATGTTCTGTATGAAATACACACAAAAAATTCAACAAATAAAAAAATGAGTTATATTTGAGGATGAAGCCTAAAAATTTGCTTCATGTTAATTAGTAGAGGTGAAAAACATTATCATTTAAATCTACCTGATGACTTTATATCCATGCTTATGTGCAACAGATATCAGAAAGTAACTGTGACTAGTAATAATCAGATACATAGAGATTAGAGACACATATGCAAACATCTAAGTGTTAGTAGCATTAAAAATGAGTTTTTCTATATGAAACAGTATATTTTAAAATGAAATGGAGATCTTTTCTAAAGGTTAAAACCTCATTCAATTTTATGTCTTATAGGGTTTATACTGAGTTCAATATTATATTACAGCCAGCTGGGCATGGTGGCACATGGCTTTAATCCCAGCACTCAGAAGGCAGAGGCAGGAGGATCTCTGTGGGTTCAAGGCCAGCCTGGTCTACATAGTGAGTTCCAGGACAGCTTGGGGCTGCAGGGAGACCCTGTCTCAAAAAAAGACCAAAAAAAAAAAAAAAAAATTACAGCCAATTTTGAAAGAGATGCATCTTTGCTCTGGAAATTGTTATTGAATATGTTAATGCTGTAATGAAATGCTTCTTCTAATCATGTGTTTATTAAACAAATAATTTAAAAAAATCTTTAGCCAGTGACCTTCATATCACAGTGTTGGACTTCTCTTACTTTCCGGTGGTGCCTCCACTCCTCCTCTTCTGTAATAGCACAGCTTGTGCTTCAGTGGTTAATTTCTTATAGATAGACTGTCTATTCTTAGAATGTGATTTGTTCGCTCTGGCTTACCATAGCAGAAGTCCAAATATTTTTCCCTATGCAAACATACCATAGGCATTAGGTCCTAGTGTGTGGGATCTTCAGCCTGTCACAAATTTTATTATGCCATCTGCTTCAACCTGAGCAGTGCATCTTCTGCCGGCAGACTTTTCTGAAGTTGCCATGGCTCAGGATTAAAAAAAATCAGTCTTGGCATAAGAGGCTTGCTTTTGAAAAATAATAATTGATCATGCCTGCTGTAGATCTTAAAATAAGCATTTGAAAGAATTCCCAGAAACCTTGTCCACCCTTTTCATCTGTGAAAGGTAGTCAATGTGATGTTTGAATTATTGGTACCTTTGGTAACTAAATGAGTTTCCGGATTTATTTTTAAGGATGGGTACCGAACTCATGTATGGAGTGGTGACATATTGTGAAGCATTTTCATAGATTTCATCAGTGGATGCTCTTTACCTCGTGTCTTTATGTAAAAGAGGTATTCCAAGTGATTATATTCTGCTTATCATAAACATCTGATACCACCATCATGAAAAAAAAATGTAGGTCACAGAATTACTAGGTACATGACTGTGTAATCCCATCATTTCTGAAACAGAGCTGATGATATTGGAGGAGCTGTTTGGATAAGCAGTTCTGTGAATGTATGTTGGAGGGCTGCTCTGCATAGCATTCTTCTAGAGAATGAAACTGAGCAGTGAACAAAGTGATCTGATGTTTCCAGTGGAGAGTTCTCCCTTCTGCTCCACCTGTGCTTATGCAATGGAGGCTCTGAGATAGTGGGGGTGTGTCAGGAGTGTGGAAGTGCTGTGAAGGGACGCCAGGCAGCTGAGCCCATGGTGGGAACAAAGCAGTGGGTACTGTTTGGAACAGGTTCTCAGGGAGTCCTTCCCTAACATAAGGCTGAGCAGACCTGAATGAAGGAGATGTAAACATGGATATCTGTGCCTGGCTGGCGGGGTGAGCGATTTGGCCGTCTGAGGAACACTGAGCGGGCGTAGCTTGAGCTGAGAGAGAGAGGAAAGTGCTAACGATGGAGCAGAGTGATCCAGACTGGCCGCTTGTGGATCTTTCGGACATAATTGTAGATTAAAAGTTGCGTTCTTGATAAGTCACCGAAATAGGCAGTTAGGACTGACTGTTCACACGGTTTTCAGCTGGGTTTACCTTAGAATGTTTAACAGCCACACAGAAGTTACAGTGTTTTTTTGTCTTGCAAGATGAAACAATCTTTCCTGGTGTACAAGGAGTTAGACGGAGCGGCAACTCAGTCCAGCACTTCAGATGCTAACTTCAAGATGTTAAGATGTTAAGATGACGTTTTTGTCTTGCAAGATGAAACAATCTTTCCTGGTGTACAAGGAGTTAGACGAGCGGCAACTCAGTCCAGCACTTCAGATGCTAACTTCAAGGATGTTAAGATGTTAAGATGACATCACGAAGTTAAATGGAAAAGTACCTACAAGACCATTGTCACTTAAAGCACCTTTGAAAATTCACTAGAACTGTAGGTAATACTTTCTGCATCCCCTTAGGTGAACATCGTGACTTTGTCAGCTGCAAGCCCTGACCCTGCCCACAGTCCTCATCTCAGCTCTGCTGTAGTTCCTGCTCTGCAAACCGAGTCATTTCTGTTAGCTCCGAATAATGGGAATCTGGAAGCACTTTCAGGACTTGGTACCCCACCCACTAATGGGAAGCCTGCCTGTGATGAATTTGATCAGCGCATTGAAAATATGGCCCAGGTAAGAACATTCCTCCCTGTGATTTATGCTAGGATATAGTAGGAAAGTTTGGGCAATTTGAAGAATGCAGTTGCATTTATGTAGCACCAAAGAAAATGGAATGGGAGTTGGTGTGGTTCAGATTTTTCTAGTACATTTTTTAAAAATTATCACATTTTTAATTGAGTATTATATACTGTCTTGAAGAACCACTCTTCTGGAAAAATGGAATGCTCTGTTCTAGGTGTTCAATGCTAAAATGATCTTAGAATCTTTTTTCCGTCGTCTTCTTTTTTGTAGATAAAATGACTATTTTAGTTATCGACTTTATTTTTGGATACGGAGTTTTGCTGTGTAACCAACACTGGCCTGCAACTCACTATTTATAGTTCACACTTTTGTCCCATTCCCGATTCTCCCATCCATCTCTGGAGTACTGAGATTACAGACTGTGCCAAGACACCAGCCAGGGATTGGCTCTTAATTTGATTTGTTTTGTCTCCTGAACAGGGTCGCCATTTGGAAATTTTTGAGCTCCTCAAACCTGCATGTGGAGGCCTTGGATTTAGTGTTGTGGGACTCAGAAGTGAAAACAGGGGAGAGCTGGGGATATTTGTGCAAGAGATACAGGAGGGCAGCGTGGCTCACAGGTGAGCTGTCACACCAGCTTCCCTGTGTGTGATGAAAACAAAAAGCTGAGTATAATCAGATATTAACCAGGTTTTAGAAGTCATTAGTGTTTTATGGATAAAATATTGATGTCCTTTAAAACAAGTGCAGCAGTGCTGGGGAGATGGCTCAGTGGGTCAGATGTTTGCTGTGTAAGTGTTACTACCTGAGATTGAATCCCCAGCACTCAGTGTAAACAGAGTCAGGTGTAGCAGCATGCATCTATATCCCAGTGCTGTGAGAGCAGAGACAGAGGACCCGGCGATGCTGGGCAGCCAATCTAGCTGAAACAGCAGGCTTCAGTTTCCCCGACGGGCCATCTCAAAATAAGACACAGAGCATCGAGGAAGATACTTAATGTCAACTTGTGATCTCAACACATAGGTACATAGGTGAATATGTGTACATAGGTGCATATACTTTGTACAAGTAAAATAAATAAGAATAGCTTTGAAATAGTCATAAATTAATTACATTTTAGTAAGGAAATAAAATTTGAATATAACCTTATTTTCATTGCTACTTTTTAGGATCTTTTTAACTGAAAGATTACTAGAAATGCTCCATGATAATTTGAACTATATTTCATTAATTTACCAGAACAAGAAGGCAGTACATGCTTTCATTTTTAAAATAAAAGGACATCTAAAAATAATTTGTAGGGCTAGTCAGTAGTCAATGATGGGAGGGGCAGGTTCAGGATAGCAGCCAAACTATGTACAACTGAAACTTTAGGCAAAAGCTTAGAAAGTGTGTAGATTCTGTTGTAGGATTAAAAATCACCTGAACATTAGGCCGAAGAACCTGTCCTCTCCTCCAGAGCTGTCACATCTTGCATCCCCGCTTTCTTTCCTCAATAGAGATGGAAGACTGAAGGAGACGGACCAGATCCTCGCTATCAATGGCCAGACACTGGATCAGACCATCACACACCAGCAGGCCATCAGCATCCTGCAGAAGGCCACAGACAGTGTGCAGCTGGTCATCGCCAGAGGCCCCTTGCCTCCACGTGGCAGTCCTGGAGTTTCTCGCTCTCCGTCTGCAGCTAGCACAGTGTCAGCCCACTCTAGTCCAGTGAGTGCAGGAGGAACAGGACACACCTCCTCTCTACCCCTCTTCAGCTCTGTCAGGTTCCCTCATCCTGTGGCTTCTCCATACTCCTTGAGCTTTTAAAATTCTTTTGTGTCTCACTTCCTGATACATTTGTTAGTGAATTATGGTTGAGTTTCTGATTTCCGAAACAGCTTTTACTTTGTGTAGTATTTCAACAGCATTCCTAAAAAATGTAGTCCTTTGGTGAAATGACTCTGTAGACAGATAAGATCTTGATTTTGCTTCATAAGTTATGTCGTTATATTGTTACAGTTGCTGCCAGTGACTTTACAGACTCATCCAATTAGGAATCTCTTCCACCTCAAGGCAGGACTGGGCAGAAAACATCCCCAAGATGGGATGGTTGTTTTGCTTCAACTTTTTTCTTTGCCTTTTTTTGTTGTTAGAACTTTGACAAAAGTCTTACAAAATCGGTGCCTATTTCTAATTGGTTTAGGCATTGTAATGATGTATTGATAATTGTAAGAAGGATTATATCAATAACAGTAACAATCTGTTGAAAGGGAAATAATACCCAAGGAAGAGGAGAATGGTTACAGCTCACGATTCTGTCTAAATCCAGTAATTTAATACTAACAAAACAGTAGTCATGAAACATCTCCACTCTAATATAAAATTTGGGGGTTTTTCAAATTTTACAAATTCATATAAAGAGCTTTATTTTCAGGTTCACTGGCAGCATGTAGAAACCATTGAACTAGTGAACGATGGATCTGGTCTAGGATTTGGCATTATCGGGGGGAAAGCAACTGGTGTAATAGTCAAGACCATTCTGCCTGGAGGAGTGGCCGATCAGGTATGTCACTCTATAGATCCTTAGCGCTGCTCTGTTTGGAAACTTGGCTTCATGGTTGAAAACTTTGATTTGTGTAAAAAAAAACTAGGAGTATTTAGTCTTATTAGGCTATCCTTGAAGCATTCTCATGCCCCTAGAAATGGAGCCTGAGCCTAAGATACACTAGTGGGCATTGCACTCAGCACCCACAGACCAAACCAGACTGATGGTTCTAATCATTCTACAAATAGCTACCCTTTGTTTTATAAACATAGTTGCTTTAAAATAAAATTTTATGCAAAAAATACTTCATTGTTGACACAAAACAAAATGCAACCTGTCCATTTAGTGGCAGTGCCTGGCATCATCTTTGTAAATGGAGTATAGCCTATTTTGTACTTGAATTAGTTTGTTGAAGTATCATGATTTATGATATGTGCCATTTATGTGTGGGAAATAGTTCAAGGCATTTATTAGTTGTGATTAATATTTAACTTAAAAGGTAATGAAGCTATTATTTTTAACTATTATATTTGACCTTAAACTAGACAACCAAATTCATCATTCTCACATTTGTGAATGAAAGCCCTAGCAGTAGGAAATAAAATTCCTAATACCACACTCTGTATTTTCCGTAGAATGGTGCTCTACATTCTGTTGCTGTTAAATTCAACTTTAAATTCACTAAAATGAAATGAAATGACAACTTTTGTCCTTAGTTGGATTGGCCTCATTCTTGATGTTCCACAACACACGTCGCTTCTAACTGCTGTGCTGGACAGTTCAGAGCTGTCTGTGGTTTCACAAAGTGTGATTCGATACCATACACCCAAATGCGTATATGACTGTTTTTGATATATCTCATCTATATGAGTTTTAATCTGCAGATGTGTTCTTTTGGATATTTATAATTGAAATAGCCAGACAGAAGTTGTGGGATCAATTCAGTGCTTTCCTGTGGTTTGTACCACATTTAACTGATATGTACTGTGTTTGCACAGTGACTATGTATTTCTTCCTTAATGACATTTTCTTCTTCTTGTTCCTCAAAACCAAAAATCACACAAAGGCACTTTTCTTATATTATTGGGTAAAAATCAAGTGAAAAGTTTGTCACAGCTGTTGATTTTGGGAGTTCTCTGAGAGCTACATTTACTTCTATTACACTGAATGACATTAGAACTGTTCAAAAGACATTTAAACTTACAATTGTGTAAGTTGTTAAGTTGCGGGACTGACATTAAATTATTGTCTTTGGAGGATTTAGAATTTCTCTAGTGCAGTTATAATAACAGCAGCCTATTATTCGACTGCTTTTTTTCAGCATGGGCGATTATGCAGTGGAGACCACATTCTAAAGATTGGTGACACAGACCTGGCAGGAATGAGCAGTGAGCAAGTGGCCCAAGTCCTCAGGCAGTGTGGAAACAGAGTTAAGCTGGTGATTGCAAGAGGTGCTGTGGAAGAAACTGCTCAGCCTTCCTCTTCAGCCATCACCCTCTCCTCCTCCCCACCAGAGACGCGGGTGAGTAGGCAGAAACACTTAATGTGAAGGTGAAGGAAAATAGCAGTCGCATTAGAAGTTATACTTATTGATGTCCATATATTAATGTTAAAAGAATGGATCAAAATTCAGATGAAGGGGGCTGATATTCCATTTATCAGTAATGGTGGATAAAACACAAAAAAATGGTTTGTTTGAAATTTTAGCTCTAAGCAGTCATTTTAGGAGGATAACATTTTGAAGCACAGTTAAGATTTTACAGTTATTTTCTAATAATGCCTAAAATATTGAGTCTATCTTTGTTTTAATTGGAAACCTCTTTATGAACTGGGAATATAGTTCCAACCATTCCCTCTCTGTGGCTTTTATTTTTATGTTTTTGTGAGCAGTTGGGGTCTTAGATCCAAGGTAGAGTGAATGAGAACCTTTCCATGGCATTGTTTTAGCTCTGTGAGCTCTGAACGATTCCCGGATTTGTGACGAGTGGTCATTATCCCTAGCCCAGTCGCTTTTCCTTTTAAGCAGAAGTCATTCTTTGCCATATAATGGAAACTGTATTCAGTGGCATAGTGTCCATCTGTTCAAAGCCTGGTATAAAAAAACTGGGAACTTAAAAAATTATTGGAAGGAAGTAGCTATCTCAGTTGGTTTACAGGCCACAAGGCTACAGTGAATAAAATATTAACAAAATAATTCTGCGCAGAAGTCTCTTAAATATTTCAGAAGAGAGTTATGCCCATTACTAGGTAAATTTTATAGCAAATGCAAGTTCTGTATCCATTTCCCATAGATGTAATATATATCTATAATATATATTATAGATATATATATTCCTCTGTTAAAGTTGTTTCTTTCCCATTGCTGCTTATTTTTAATGTCCTAACCTCCTCCACAAGCCTTTTAAAACTTTATTAGAACACTTGAAATTTCCATGATTCTGTTGTTTTTAGGACTGAATTTGGTTGCTATTTTTTACAAAGAAAAAGAAGAAAGCTTGTTTATGAAAGTGTTTAAATGGCATTCTTTTGTGATAAACAAAACATTTTATTCAGCAATATATAAATGAATGCAATACCAAAACTACTTGATGTAATTGAAAGCTTAGAAAAATATCTATTCTATGCATATCATCATTTCTGAAGCTTGTGCCCCTTTTAAAACCATTCGATAGTCAAATTGCCACCCTCTAAAATAGCACTCGCATAACTCTTATTAAAAATAGAAAACACATTTGTTTCAATTGAAGCAGATTTCATCCTGTCATTTTCTTGTAATTATCTAAACTTTAAACTTTTGCTAAGTTTGCACAGATAATTATGTGCAATGAAAAATAAATCAAACTTTACTGTAAATTATATTTCATTTAGGTGGACCATCAGTGAGATAAACTGTTTGCTTAAAGAAAGTCAGAAAATATTAACAGCTAGTCCCAGTCTGCATGCCCGTTACAATCCATCGCCTTGATTTCTTTTTGGGTTGATTATAGAATCCTCTGATAATCACATTTTTGCATAGTACCAATGGCTTATTGATAACATACTGTGCCATTCCAATAATGGGAGTCTTGACCCTCAGTCCAGCATGCAATTATAATATCCACACATGTTTAAGAAACCCCATTCCAGCTCCTATCCTAGGACAGGAGGGTTCCACTACACACATTCCTCATGGCTATATTGAATTTACAAAACAAATAAGATGGTAGCTTAAAAGACTTTCTTGGTGCCTTCACTGCTTTAAAAAAATGAGTCATCAGCTTATTTATAACATGGCTGCAGGGTGGATTAGTGTTCATGGTGTAAGAATAAGCTATAGGTTTTAAATAACAATAGGAAATTTGTGGATGCTGTGGCCCTATTTCGTGCAATTGGTTTAACAAACATTTAAGAGCAACTCTGCAACCAGACTGTTCAGATATGAATTCTACCTCTGCTTGATGTTAACTGTTTGTCTGTGGAAATAGATATGTGCCTGTTTTCCCAAAGGAAAATTGATAAATGATTGTACCTATGTAATTGGCTTACAAATAATATAAAGAATCATATTGTTATAAGGAGCAAGAAACTGAGACATGCCAAGTGCCTCAAAATGAAACCACTCTGTAGATGGCAGCTGGTCATTACTGTTCTTGGTAGACAGTTGTGCAGAAGCGATGCTGAGAAAGATTAAGTGGAAACATTAGTTTTTTTTTTGTTTTTTTTTTTTTCACAAAAGATAAGTTCTCCCTATAACCCCAGCTAGCCTGGAACTGGCTATGTAGACCACGCTGGCCTCAGGGCTGTGTATGCATATGCCTCCAGAGTGCTGGGATTAAAGGCATGCACCACCATACCTGGCTAGATTTCAAGTTAAAATTTTTTTAAGTTACTTTTTGTACATTTCATGTAATACGTCTTTTGATCATATTTAAAGCCCCTCCCCTATCTGCACCCCTTCATAGCCTGTGGTCACCACCAGTGGCAGCTGCTCCTCTGTTCTCATGGGTGCCACTCCTTCATTCTCACAGGAGTCAAGGCTGCTCCTCCGCTGGTCCTGGGCTGAGGCCGCTCTTCTGCCTGCCTTGTGCTGCCCAGGACTGGTGAGAAGACTGTGTCAGCAGAGCCACATTCAGACACAAGAGACCAGGTTCAGTGACACAGATCTGATTTATTGCAGGAAGGCACAAGCTTATATAGGGGTAGTGGTCCAATCACGGCACAGCAAGTAGGATATCTTATTAGCATAACAGGCTTAGCGTCCTATCACAGTACAGCAAGGAGGATACCTTATTAGCATAACAGACTTAGCATCCTATTAACATAACAGACTTAATGTCCTATCACAGAATAGCAGGTAGGATGCCTCATTAGCATACTGGGTTTCAGATTACAGAGCCTGGATTCCTGGAAACCACATGACCCTGACTGTTGCAATATCTGAGTGTTGCAGTTTTGGACTCCAAGGGTGGTAATTAGGGAGTGGCAAGCTCTAGGCATCAGTCTCATGATCTGCCAATGGGAGCAAATGTCACAAGGCTTTCCTTGTGGCTCCAGCGGTTGGGCCGTTGCCTCGGGCCTGCTGCATGGCTCTCAATAAGACTTTCACCCTAGGCTCAAGCCTGTCTCCCACAATAGCCCTACCATGGATGTCATGCATGTTAAGGTCTATTGAGTCAAGGGTGTGTCCCCAGATGTCCCTAGGTGTGAGTTCATTCATTGGAGCCTGGTCAGCCTATCTACTTTCCGTCCTTTAAAGAAGACCAGCTTTCCCTCACCCAGCATTGATCAGTTGCCCACAGTCCCTCAGCTAAGGGGGGAGCTTCTTACCCATTTCCCCACTTCTGTGCTGAATTTTTGTCTGGTTTGAGTTTTGCCTGGGTCTTGTGCATGCTGTCACCTTTGCTGTAAGTTCATATGAACAAGTTCCCAGAAATCTGTAAAACTGTTCCCTTGTCGTCATCCACCATCCCTGGCTCTTATAGCCTTTCTGCCCCATCTTCCACAATGGTCATACTGTGCCCTTGGTGGCAGAGGAATCTTATCCAAGAACACATACTCTGCAGTCTCTTTTTCTCTACATTTTGGCCAGTTGTGGTTTTCTGGGTTAATCACCATCTGTTGCTGGAGGAAGTTTTGCTGTTGAGAATTGAGAGATGCACTAATATTCTCTCTGCCCCCATTCCACTATAGTCCCTGAGCCTTAGGTTTAGAGGTTCCATTGTAGATGTCTCTTAGGGCTGAGCATCTCACAGATGCTTGGTCTCTGTGTTTGACTAGTTGTGGAACTCTGTAAGAGTCTCCATCTGTTGCAAAAAGGTTTTTGATGAGTGGTGAGAGGTATACTTGTTTGTAAATATAAGGATACATATTTAGCACACAGTAAGAAATTATGTTTGTCTAGGAATGTGACAGATGTAGGTTTTTCTCTAGGATCTGTGACCTCTCCAGCCATGTGTATTTGGGTATGTTCGGAGTACCGCACATGAATTCCCTCCCATTGAGTGGGCTTTAAGTTCAATTAGATAGCTGTTGAGTATCCCTAAGACAAATGTGTCACTATTGCACCAATGGGGATAGTTTGCTGAGCTTGTCAGCTGGTCATTTTTGTGGTTATTAGGCTTTACAGCTGAATTGAACCTTTGATTGGTTTTCTTTCTTAGCAGTTTGCATAGTATCCTCTGATGCTATGAGAGCCAGTCTTCAGGGAAGAGATTTCCAGGAAAGTTTGTTTCATCTTGATTCCTCCAAGTCCTGTGCCTGAAATATGTCCTATCTTCAGCAATAGGGCCTTACCTTTGAGTTCTGGGAGGTAATTGAGGACTGTGGCAATAGCCTGTCTTATTTTGGAGTTTTATGGGCTACTTTGACCAGCAAATCGAAGACTGGTTTTTCTCCTGTCTGGCACTGTGTTTCTTGCTATATAGCCTTCAGCTATACACATGCATGCACACACACACACACACACACACACACACACACACACACTATGTGTATTTTTCAGTAGACTCTTTTTGAACTATTACATTTCCCTCTGGCTTTTTATACTACCTAAGCATCATTTATCTTTTGATATAAATTTAGAACACAAGTTCTTTGAATGTCCCGACACCTTCAGAAATGAAAAGGAACCACCTCTGAAAATAGAGTTTGTCAACAAGAAATCTACTTAATTAAAAAAACTTGGATATACAGTAAGTTTGTCTATCTGATAAAGGAGGAATCAGCTTTATTTTCGACATTCTTTTCTGAATAAAAATGTGTTGCTCAGTGTACATTGTTAGGATCCCAAGGACCACTCTAATTCTCCAGCATAGTTTCATTTTATGTCACATTATCACTGAATTGTCTCTGTGACTTTTCAAACTTTCTTTTTTTACATGTTGATTTATGTGAAGATTTACATTATTGATGTTACTTCAGGTTGATGCTTCTACTCAGAAAAATGAAGAAAGCGAAACATTTGATGTGGAACTCACCAAAAATGTTCAAGGATTAGGAATTACCATTGCTGGTTATATTGGAGATAAAAAATTAGGTAATATTCAACCTTAAATATCTTTTTAACTTGATAATTGTCTCTAATATTTACCTTACAAAATATTTAATTAGTGTTATGTGTTTTCAGGTTGTTGGATAAACTAGTTGAAAGCTTTCTTAGAAATCATTTAGTGTCATGACTGATATGACAGGCTATAAACAACTGCTATAATCTTTCTACTAGAGGTTTTTGGCTTGTTGATACATAGTTATTTATATTTAGGGTTTTGATGTAGAGGATAGAGGATAGATATTCTTTGAGTATGCTTTGTAAATAGTGAAAAATAACTTGTTTCATATCTTAGAACCTTCAGGAATCTTTGTAAAGAGCATTACAAAAAGCAGTGCTGTTGAACATGATGGAAGAATCCAAATTGGAGACCAAATTATAGCAGTAAGTTACATATTTAATAATAACTTTTGTGATTTTTAAGCAAAATTTTATTTATTATTTATTTATTATTTATATTTTTATGGGTATGAGTGTTTTGCCTGAGAGTATGTAAGTGCAGCATGTATATGCAAAGCCAATGGAGGCCGTAAGAGGGCGTTGGATCCCCTGGAACTGGAAATGAGAATGGTTTTTGCTCCCATGTGAGTGCTGGGAACTGAACCTGGGTCCTCTGCAAGATCAGTCAGTGCTATTAACCACTGAGCCACCTCTGTAGCCCAGCTTTTATAGTTTTCATAATTAAGAATTACATTCTCAGCTGAGCGAGGTGGTGCACACCTTTAATCCCAGCATTCAGTAGGCAGAGGCAATCGGATCTCTTTGAGTTCAAGGCCAGCCTGGTCAACATAGTGAGGTCCAGGGAGACTCTGTCTCAAAAAAAAAAAAAAAAAAGAAAAGAAAAAGAAAAGAACTACATTCTCCCATTTTACTTATTTTTAATTGTGTGTTAGATTTTTTTCCTTTATCACAATTCACCTAAGTCTTCTGACACAGGGTCTCTCACTGAACCTGGCGCTCACCAGTTGACTAGACTGGCTGGCCAGTAAGCCCCTGAGATATGCCTGTGTTGATCCCCTCCTCATTGGGGTTGCGGATAATGCTGCCAGGCCTGGGTGCTGAGGATCTGAACTCAGGTCCTCATGCTGTCACTCATGTGTGTGCAGGTGTGCTGTGGGTGCTTGTATGTGTGGAGACCACAAAATGACATTTGGTGTCTCCTCTATCATTCTCCACCTTATTTTTTGAGACAGAGTCTTTCCTGGATGCTTGAGCTCATCAACTTTGTAGAATGGCCAAACCCTAGAGAGTAATCAGTAAACCCCAGCAGTAATCAGTTCCCAGTATTTCTTCAGCTAAAATTGGGATCAACTGTCGGTTTCCTCAGTTCTGTGTTGGGTTATTGTCTGCTTGAGTTTGCATGGGTCCTGTCCATGCTGACACCATTGCTGCAGGTTCATATGAGCAGAGTTCCAGGAGCCTGTAGGATTCTATTTCCATGTGGTCCTGCACCTCCTCCCTGGCTCTTACAATGTTTCCACTTCCTCTTCTGTAATGGTCCCTGAGACCTTGGTGGGTAAAATTTAATATAGGAGTCCTGTCCAAGTACCAAAATTCTGCAGAATCTCTTAGTCTCAGGGATTGTCCTGTCTCCACCTTCCAGTGCTAGGATCACAGGTATACAATACCACATTCAGCTCGTTATGTGAGTGCTGCAGATCCTTATGGCTGCAAGGCAAATCTCTACCAACTAAGCCATGTCCCCAATCCTAACTCCATTAATTTAATTTAGCTTAGGTGACATGAGGCTGTCATCACAGTTAACCTGTTCAATTATTTTCTTCAAGTTAAATGAAACATTAGATAGAACATTTACTACTTTTAAACCCAAAAGGAAAAATCTCTTTTGAATAATTTCTGTTATATTTGATTTCTGGTTATAAAGAATTTTTACACTAATATTATATTACTTTTCCTTATGGATACTTGGACGGTAAAACCAGATGTCATGATATTTATTACACCTGGATCTAAATTTGAGATATGTACATTTTTAAACCAACAGACTGATACTGTAAACTCCATAGCTGAACTCCTTTCAGTTCTGAGCATGTATAGGGATGAAAGGAATAGATCAACCCCATTTTAACTGATCATCATGCCATTGCAATAACATGTAGTGTGTTTTAAGAATATGGCTATTTCAGGTAGTTTATGAAAAAAAATCCAACATTTTGTTTATTATTTAGTAGGTACTGGTTTCCCCAAACTGTTCCTTGAACTCAAAATTAATGTAGACTAAATACATTTAGGGAAACTGCATATAATATTATGTTAGGAATTCACAGTGCTCGTTGAAAAGCTGAAGACTTGGAGGTGTGTGTAGGATAGAACCTATTTACTATCTTCGAGTACTTCCGAAACTTCTGTATTGTGGGACCTTTCTCTTTCCTAGTGTTTATTTTAATGTCATTTTGAAGATATCAGTGGAGAATGCTGATTTCTGTGTTTATGATGAATTAAGCCTCTTGTTCCCTTGCAGTCTTTTTCTTTGCGGGGTTGGGGAGATTTTATTTTAGCTCACAAGTTATAGTCCATCATCCGGAGAGGCCAAGGCAGGAACTAAAGTGAGAAACTTGAATTGGAAACCAAAGGAAGAACGTTGCTTACTAACTTGCTCATTCAGTTTTTCTATTTACATGTTAATTGTTTTTGTTTTTTTTAATTGAATTTTTGTTTATTTTATACAGAACATTCCAATCAGTCTTAATCATCTTTATACCCCTTTCCCCACCAGCACCCTCCCATAGGCACCCCCACTGGAATTCATACATTCTGTCATTTGTCTTAAGGGATATTGTTCAAGTTAGTGTCCCCAGATGTCCCTCAGTGTAAGTTCCTCTACTGAGGTTTATTCAGCCTATCTAGAGATTCTCACTTTATGATGATCAGCTCTTCCATACCCAGCAGTAATCAGTTGCCAGTATTTCTTCAGCTAAAATTGGGGTCAACTGTTGGTTTCCTCAATTCTATGCTGGGTTATTGTCTGCTTGAGACAGCATGGGTCCTGTGCATGCTGACACCATTGTTGTAGGTTCATATGAGCAAGGTTCCAGGACCCTGTTGGACTCTATTTCCATATGGTCCTGCACCTCCTCCCTGGCTCTTAAAATCTTTCCACCTCCTCTTCTGTAATGGTCCCTGAGCCCTGGGTGGGTAAAATTTAATAGAGAACTCCTGTCCAAGGACCAGAATTCAACATAATCTCAGTCTCTACACTTAGCCATCTGTGACCATTTGTGCTCCTGACCCTCTGTTGCATGACAGGGCTTCGTTAATGAGAATTGAGATATTCATTATTGTCTTCTTTACCCCTTTTTTCTATTGTAGATGTGCCACTTACACTTGGGCAATTCACTGTGACCAGTTGTGGAACTCTAATAGTCTCCATCTGGTACAAAAGAAGCATTTTTGATGAGAGGTGATTGGAATATTTATCTCTCAATATAAGGATACATATTTTGTACATAGTAAGAAATTATATTAATCTAGGGATCTGACCATTTTAGGGTTTTCTCTAGGATTTGTGACCTCTCCAGCCATGTATTTGGCTGTGGCTACAGTACCACACATGAGTTTCCTCCCATTAAGTGAACTTTTAGTCCAATTAGGTAGCTGCTGATTGCCCCCAAGATAAAGGTGCCACTACTGCACCAGTGTCATATGCTGTGCAGGTCATTAATGTTATTTGGTCTTGAAGCTCATGTTGGACCATAATTTATGTTCTCCCTTAATACCTTACATAGTGCTTTCCAAAGCTTATGATAGCTTGTCTTCAGGGGAAGTGGTTTCCACATCAGTTTCAGCTCCATTGCTCCAAATCTTGTGTCTGAAGTATGTTCTGTCTTCAACAGTAGAGTTTTACCTTCACATTCAGCGAGGCAATCAAGGGATGTGGAATAGCCTGTATATTTTGGGAAGTCTATTGGGCTACCCTGGCCAACAACTCAAAGGAAGGTTTCTCCTTTCTGGCACTGTTTCTTGTTATGTAGCTTTTAGCTATACACATGGACTCATATAGAGATATTGTATGTGTAATTTGTCATTAGGTTGTTGGACTAATACAATTTCCTCTACTTTTTTACACTAGCTAGGTATTGTTTATCTCTCCTCTCTCTTTCTCTTTCTCTCCTCTCTCTCTTCCTCTCTCTCTCTCTCTCTCTCTCTCTCTCTCTCTCTCTCTCTCTTCCTCCCTCTCTCTCTCTCTTGCCCTTCTGCCATGGTTTCCTGATGTAACCTCTCTCTCTCTCTCTCTCTCTCTCTCTCTCTCTCTCTCTTGCCCTTCTGCCATGGTTTCCTGATGTTAAGTCTTCCCCTTTCCCACATTTCTCCCTTGATAATACTAGTCTCCTATGGTACCACCTCTCTCGAGCTCCTTCTTTCTCTTTATCCACAAGGTAAATTGTACAGCCCTTCCGTGGTGGTTTGAATGAAAATGTCCCCCATAGGTTCCAAGTGTTTGGACATTTTGTCCCCAGATGGTGGCACTGCTTTGGGAGGTTTTAGAAAGTGTCACTATCCTGGAGGAAGCACGTCACTGGGGGTGGGCTTAGAGAGTTCTTAAGTCTTGCCAGATCTCCAGTTGCTCTCTTGCTTCCTGTGCCTGTGTGATGATGTGAGAGTTTAGCTTATGCTGCTCCTGGTCCAGCCACCATGCCTCCCTTCCATGACAGACTGTAATTCCCCTGGAATTGTAAGCTCAAGTAAACTCTTCCTTCTATAAATTGCTTGGGTCAGTGTTTCTATCACAGCAACAGAAAAATGACTGATACAGTAATCGGTACCAGAGAGTGGAGTGTTGTCTGTGAAGAACCTGACCATGTCGGGTTTTGGAGGAATGTGGAAGACTTTGGAAGTTTGAGCTAGAAAAGTGGTTGATTGCTGTAAGCAGAGATTAACAGACCATTCTAGTAAATGCCTGGAAGAAAGCAATACTGAGAACAGTGTCATTCCAGAGGGAAATATAAGGACATTTAAAGTGATTAAGGAGGGGCCTAGAGATTCAGACTTAAATAATGGAGAGAATGCCTCCAGGGAAGTACCACACCCAGTTAAACCTTGAACTTGTGAAAGCAAAATGCTGCAGGGACCACTGAAGAGAAAACCTTTGAAAATGAGTAAAGCAGGCTGGAGTCCACCTCAAACTTGCAGTCAAACTTGGCAGTGTCGTTCACCTGGTGCTGGCTTTAGAGGCATGAAATATGCAAGAGTGAAGGGGCCATCAATTCTTCCTCCAAGGTTTTGGAGAGCCTAGGCTGCCAGGCAGCATGCAGCAGGGCTTTCCCTGCATAGAGAAAGCCCTTATAGGCCACTGCGTGAAGCTGTGATGGTGAAGCCTGGTTGGCAGTGGAGACCCCAAGAAGATGTCTGTGATAGCAGAGCTGTGAGGCATCTGCCCAGAAGACCTACATACAGGGACTTGTACCAGTCTGAGAGATGTGTGTTGCATGCAGCAAAGATAGAGAGGCTAAGCCATCTAAGCTCTTTGGAAGTAAAGTCCCAGAAGTTGGACATGGAGCTACTGGATTTGGTGTTTGCCCTACTGGTTTTCAGTCTTGTTTGGTCTGGTATTTCCTTACTATGCCTCCATTCCTCCCTTTTGGAATGGTAATGTGTATTCGGTTCCACTGTATGTTGGGAGTATGTAATTTGTCTTTTGATTTTATAGAGGCTGAAAGTTAAGATATTTACCTGAGTCCACCTGGGACTGTGGACTTTTGAATAGTATTGAGACTGACAATAATTATGAGGACTTTTAAATTTGGACTAAATGCATTTTGTATTTTATATGGTCATGAGTCTATGGGGGCCCGGGGGTGGAATGTGGTAGTTTGAATGAAAATGTCCCCCATAGGCTCCAAGTATTTGGACATTTTGTCCCCAGATGGTGGCCCTGTTTTGGGAGGTTTTAGAAGGTGTGGCTATCCTGGAGGAAGCACATCACTGGGTGTGGGCTTAGAGAATTCTTAAGTTTTGCCGAATCTCCAGTTGCTCTCTTGCTTCCTGTGCCTGCATGATGATGTGAGAGCTTAGCTTCTGCTGCTCCTGCTCCAACCACCTCCAGCCACCATGCCTCCCTGCCATGATGGACTGTAATTCCTCTGGAACCATAAGCTCAAATAAACTCTTCCTTCTATAAATTGCTTGGGTCAGTGTTTCTGTCACAGCAACAGAAAAGTGACTAATACACCTCCCACCCCCTTCCAATTTAAATATCCCCATTTTATCCATATCTCCCTTAGTACCCTGTCTCCTACTGTTCTTCTCTTTCAGGTTCCTTCTTTCCTTTACTTCTCTGGTTTATTTTCATTATCCTGGTTCCTGCAGTTACATCTGGATAAATACTCACATATAAATATTTGATGCTAGGATCCACATATGAGGGAGAACATACATTGTTTGTTTTCTGAGTCTGTGTTACTTCATTCAGTATAACAGTTTCTAGTTCCATCCATTTGCCTGCAAATTTCATGATTTCATCTTTCTTTACCACTGAGTAGAATTCCATTGTGCAAATGTACCACATTTTCATTATCCACTCGTCAGTTGAGGGACACTTTGGTTGCTTCCATTTCTTAGCTGTTGTGAAAAGAGCAGCAACAAACATGGGTGTACAATGTCTCTGCAATAGGATAAATCCTTTCGGTATATGCCAAGGAGCGGTATAACCGGGTCAAATGGTAGGTGCATTTTTAGATTTTTAAGAGTTCTCCACACTGCTTTCTATAGGGGTTGCATGAGTTTGCAATCCCAGTAGCAATGGATGAGCATTCCCCTTTCTCTACATCTTCTCCAGCATTTGGAATATCATTTGTTCTTTTGATTTTAGCCAGTCTGACTGGGGTAAGATGAAATCTTAAATCTTAATCTGGTTTTAATTTTAATTTGTTTCTTAACCATCTTTATTTCTTCTTTTGGGATCTCTCTGTTCAGATCCTTAGCCCATATTTTAATTGAGTCACTGCTTTCTTGATTTTTTGTTTTTTGAGTTCTTCATATGTTCTGGATGCTAAATCTCTGTCAGATGTGTTCTGGATGCTAAATCTCTGTCAGATGTGTTACTGGTAGAGACTTTCTCCACTCTGTGGATTATCTCTTTATTTCCTTTGTTGTTTCTTTTGCTGTACAGAAGCTTTTTAGTTTATTGAAGTCCCACTTGTTGATTCTTGACCTTAATTCCTGAGCGACTGCTGTCCAATTTAGAAAGTACTTTCTTATGCCTATATATTGTAGGTTACTGCCAATGTTGTCTTCTAACAGTTTCAGAGTTTCAGGTTTCACATTGAAGTATTTGGTTTATTTAGAGTTGACTTTTGTTCAAGGTGAAAGATAAGGGTCTGGTTTTATCCACTAGACCCTTTTGCCAGCACCGTTTGCTTAATATGCTGTCTTTCCTCCAGTGAGTGTTTTTGGTCCCTTTGTCAAATATCAGATGGTTGAAATTGTATGTACTCATGTTTGGAAATTCAGTTATGTTCTATAGATCTATTTGTCTACTTTTGTGCCAGTACCATGCTGCTTTGTGACTATAGTCCTGTAATACAGATTGAAATCTGGTATAGTAATCCCACCAGCATTGCTCTTAGTTCTCAGGTTTGCTTTGGCTATCTGGGGGTCTTTTGTGCTTCCATATGAATTTTTGGATGTTTTCTTCTAATCCTATGAAGAATGTCGTGGAGATTTTTATTGGCATTGCATTCAATTTATGAATGGTTTTTGCTAGGCTAGCCATTTTCACAACATTAATTCTTCTAATCCACGAGCATGGGAGGTCCTTCCATCTTCTTCTGGTGTCTTCCCCAATCTCTTTCTTTAAAGATTTAAATTTTTCATTGTAGAGGTCTTTAATGTCTTTGGTCAGGTTTATCCCAAGATTTTTTTTTTTTTTTTGAGGCTATTGTGAATGGAAGGGTTTCCATGTACTCTTTCTCTAATTGCTTGTTATTGGTATATAGAAAGGCTACTGATTTTTATAGATTAATTTTGTAACCTGCCACTTTACTGAAAGTGTTAATCATTTCTAAGATTTTTCTGATGGAATATTTGGCATCTCTTAGGTACAATATCGTATCATCTGCAAAAAGGGATAAATTAACCTCTTCATTTCCAATTAGTACACCTTTAATTTCCTTCTCCTGTCTTATTGCTCTAGCAAGATTTTCAAGCACTATATTAAAAAGCAGTGGAGATAGTGGATATCCTTGCTTGGTTCCTGATTTTAATGGAAATCCTTCCAGTTTTTCTCCATTCAGAATGATGTTAGCTTTGGGTTTATTGCATATAGCTTTAATTATGTTAAGGTATGTTTCCTCCAGTCCAATTCCCTCTAGGACTTTCAACGTAAATGTATGTTGAATTTTGTCAAACTCCTTCTTTGCATCTATTGATATGACCATTTGGGTTTTGTCTTTGAGTCTGTCTGCATGATTCATGACATTTATTGACTTACGTATATTGAGCCATACCTGTATCCCTAGAACAAAGCCGACTTCATCATTGTGGATTATCTTTTTGATGTGGGCCTGTATGTGGTTTACAATATTTTGTTGAGAATTTTTCCATCTATATTAATTAAGGATATGGATCTCTAGTTTTCTATTTTGGTTGTGTCTTTACCTGGTTTTGGCATGAGTGATGCTGGCTTCATAGAACGAATTTGGGAGTTCTCCCTCTGTTTCTATCCTTTTGGATAATTTAAGTAGTATTAAATATAAATCTTCTTTAAATATCTGGTAGAATTCTGCTGTGGATCCTTCTGGGACTGGGCTTTGTTTAGTCAGGATATTTTGTATTACTATTTTAATTTCCTTATGTGTTATGGGTCTGTTTAAGCTGTTGATCTTGTCTTCATTTAGCTTTGGTGATTGCCATAGTGTTAGATACACATCCATTTCTTTTAGGTTTTCAAATTTAATATTGTATAGCTTTATAAAGTATTCCCTTATAATGTTCTAGATCTTTTTGGTGTCGCTTGTGATGTTTCCTTTCTCATCTCTGATTTTGTTGATTTGGAGGTGCTCTTTCTTTCTTTTGGTTAACTGGGCTAAGGGTCTGTCTATCTTGTTTATCTCTTTAAAGAACCAGCTCTTAAATTTGGTGATTCTTTGTATTGTTTTCTTTGTTTCTATTTCATTAATTTCTGCTTTGAGTTTTGTTATTTCTTCTCTTCTTCTGGGTTTGGGTTTCATTTGTTGTTGCCTTTCAAGTGTCTTGAGTTGTAACTTTAAGTAATTTGTTTGTATTTTTTTCTACATAGGCATTTAGAGCTATAAACTTCTGTCTTAGGATTGCTTTTAAAGTGCCCCAAAGGTTTGATTGTGTTGTATTGTCTTTTCATTTAATTCTAGTTTACTTTTATTTCTTTTTTAATTATCCCACTCATCATTTAGGTGTGTATTATTTAATCTCCATGAGTTCATGTAATTGCTAGGTCTTCTTTTGGGGATGATTTTAAGCTTTATTGCTTTGTGATCTGATAGAATACATGCAGATAGAATGCATGTTTTTTTTTTTTTTTTTTTTTGTATTTGTTGAGGTTTGTTTTGTGCCCCAGGATGTGGTTGATTTTGGAGAAAGTTCCATGGGGTGCCGAATAGAAAGTATATTCTTTGGTGCTTGGGTGGAATGCTCCATAAATGACTCCCAGGTCCATTTGATATATGGTATTTTTTAATTCTGATGTCTTTCTATTTAGGCTGTCTAATGGAGACAGTGTGGTATTGACATCCCCTACTATTACTGAGTTGGGGTTAATTTGTGTCTTAAAGTCCTGTAGTACTGTTTTCATGAAGTTGGGTGCACCAGAGTTTGGTGAATATATGTTCATGATTGTAATATCTTCTTGGCTAACAGTTCCTTTGATCAGAATGAAGTGACCCTCCTTATGTCTTAGATTAGTTTCAGTTTGAAGTCTATTTTGTGAGATTTTTGAATTGCAATTCCTGCTTGTTTCTCACTGCCTTTTGCTTGGAATATTTTTTCTATCCTTTCACCTTAAGGTAGTATCTGTCCTTGAAGGTGAGATGGATCTCTTGCAGACAACAAAAATATGGATTTCATTTCTTAATCCATTCAACTGACCTATGTCTTTTGACTGGGGCGTTGAGTCCATTGATATTTAAAGTTGTTATTGAAAGATGTGTATTAGTTCCTATCATTTTAATTTCTGTTTGCATTCTTGGTCTGTGTTTCTACCATTATACCTTCATTTGTTTTCTTTCTGTTACCTCTTGGATATAATCATTCCTTTCTTCTGCTCTTTGTATTGCTTCAAGAATTCTCTGAAAGGCTGGTTTTGTGGACATGAATTATTTCAGTCCATTCATACTGTCGAAGATTTTTCTTTCCCTGTCAGCCATGAGACATTTTTACTGGGTAAATAAAGTATTCTGTGTTGGCATCTGTGGTCATTTAATCTGGGAATACTTTGATCCATGTTCCTCTGGCTTTCATAGTTTGCATTGAAAAGTCAGCTGTAATTCTGATGGATTTTTCCTTTATATGTGAGTTGTTTGCTTTTCCTTTGCAGCTTTCTATAGTCTCTCTCTTTGTTTTGTAAGTTTTGTGTTTTTATTATGGTATGCCATGGGGAGTTTCTTTTCTGGTCCTGTCTATTTGGTGTTCTTTGTGCTTCTTGTATTTGTATGGGCATGTCTTTCTTTAATTTAGGCAAATTTTCTTCTGCAATCCTTTTGAAGATCTAGTCAATACCATTATCCTGAGATTCTTCTCCTTCTTCTATGCCTATGATACGTAAATTTGATTTTTTCATTGTATCCCACATTTCCTGCATATTCCATTCCTGTGTTCTTAAATTTTTTGCAATTTTTACTTGAGTGGTTCAGTTCTTCAGCTTTATCATTCAGTCTTGATACTCTCTTTTCTATTTCATTCATTCTCTTGATCAGACCTTCTCCCATAGTTTCTAATTGGCTTATTGAGTATTTCTTTTCTCTCTTCATTTCAGCCTGTGTTTTCTTCAATGTTTCTATTTCTTTTGTTAATTCAGTCAGAAGTTTATCCCTATTCTCTTTTACTTCTTTGATTTGTTTGTTGCTTCTTTAAATTCATCAAATTCCTTGATCATGTTTATGATTATTCTTTTAAATTCTGCATTCTGGGTTATTTCTAGGGGATTCTCATTGTAAAACTTTTCTATATGACTGATAATGTTTAATGGGGACATATTATTTTGTTTTTTCATATTATTTTTTCAATGTGATTTTTGGTATGTGGATTTCTTTTTTTGTGATTCTGGTGTGAGGCTCAAGCCCTTCTTTGTTGAGCTGAAGTTTCTTTCTGTTTATATACTTGATGTGCCTTGGTTGTTTTCTTTTTGGGTATGAAAAGCTTGTTGGTCTAGGCTTCAGGTTCTGTTTAGAGTTTATATTGGAGGGACCAGATGGCTCTAGTGCCTAGTCAGGAGTTTTGGCAAAGGCCCAAGTCAGGTAAGAATCAGATGCTGTAAGGCTTCCTCCTAAGGTCTAGGCTCCTCTAGCCTGCAGACACAGCACAATTTGGGAAGCTTGTTAGGCATAGTCTGGATTCAGGTGATCTCAGGCAGCCTCCCAAAGTCTGGGCCCCCACTAAAGGACAGGGAAGCCTAGCCCTGCAGCAGTGGGAGAGCTGCAGATGGTCCCAAGGTAGGGGGATGGGCATGGAACAATTTGGAGAGCTCAAAACAGGGTAGTCCAGAGATTTGGGTTGCTAAGAGCAAAAGGGGACTGTGCCCAAGGCTAGAAGGAGAACAGGATGTGGGGTCTGAGAGATTGGAGTAGCTCAGGCTGTAAAGGAGGTAAGGTTCAGTGGGTGGGGTCAGACTTACCAGGGAAGAAGGCTGGTCTGAGGAATTCAAGGCAAGTTGGGGTTGGGAACAGCCTGTGAAGTCTCTAAGAAACTAGACTGAAAAATATATCTGATCTGAGTGCAGGAGATCAGGATCAGTGGGCAGATCTGGACTAGGGTAGTCCAGAGATCTGGAGTGCTGAGGGAAAAGGCAGGCCTTTGCCCAAGGCTAGAAGGATGTCTCCCTTGCAATCTTAATAATAAGAACAAGTTAGGATATTAAGATAAAAGATTCCTTGGTCACAGCAATGATTTTCACATAGCCAAGACAGAGAGGCAACACAAATGTTGTTGGTGGATGAGTGGTTAAACTCTGTGTGTGTGTGTGTGTGTGTGTGTGTGTGTGTGTGTATGCAATGGCTTGCCATTCATTCTGTTAAAGAAGGAAATACTCTCACAGTCTGCAACCAATGTGAATCTTGAGGACATTTTGCTAACTGAAATAAGCTAGTTGTAATGTGACAAAAAATTGTATCATTCCACCTATCTGATCTTCCTAAATGACACAGAAAAACTGAGTAGAATGGTGGTCCTGGAGTTGGGGACAGGAGTGATGTGAAGTTGTAATTCAGTATGACAATGATTCTACATGATGAGAATGTTCTAGATCTCTCTGAAAATACTTAACATCATTTAACTGTTCATTTAAAAGATGTTTCTTGATAGTTTTTGTTAATGTGTTTTCAAATCAAGCTTTTAAAAAATATTTTATTTATGATTTTTTTTATTTTATGTGTATGAGTGTATTGCCTGCATGTATGTGAGTGCACCCGTGTCATGCAATACCAGCGGAAGTCAGAAGAGGGGGTCGGATTCCCCTGGAACTAGAGTTAAGGATGGTTCACAGCCGCCATGTAGGTGCTGGGAATTGAACCTGGTTCCTCTGCAAGAGCAGTCAGTGCTCTTAACCACTGAGCCATCTCTCCATCCCCTCAAATCATGTTATAAAAGAATATGAGTACTTTGTTTCTGCGTTTGGCGTCTACAGTGCATCTCTCAAGTGTCTTATGGATTCAGCACTGTGAATTCCTACATGAATCTGTTCACCTTTTGAAATCTATTTGAAAGATCAACCTGAACTTCCCATCCAGTTTGGGTGTCTGCTGGGAAGATAACTCAGGGTATCTCCGTTTTTACTATGAGGTGAAGGTGCATCACTGTAAGGTTTTTTTTTTTTAGAGGATAAGGGAGAGAGAATGAATAGAAACTGAGCCTGAATCTGTGTATAATACTGAATTAAAAATTAAAAACAGAGACTGGAGAGATGGCTCAGTGGTTAAGAGCACTGGCTGCTCTTGGAGGACCTGAGTTTGATTCAGCTAACAACTGTCCATAACTCCGGTTCCAGGGGATCCAACACCTCTTCTGATCTCTGTGGGCATTGCATGACAGGGGTGCACTTACATACAGGCAGGGAATACACTCATACACATAAAATAAAAATAGTAAAACGTTAAAAAATATTTAAAAAATTTAAAACAGCTAATTTACTTTTTTCAGTTACTTTGTATATTAATTCACTAGAAAATGTCTAAGATCGGCCTTATTGATATGTGCTTCATATACTGTATGGTTTATGCATTTAAATTGTACAACTCAGTGGCAATTCACGTGCTGAACAGTGTTGAGCATTCACCATCAGGATCAGTTTTGGAATATTTTCGTTACTTGACACACTGTACCCCTCAGCAACAGCTCCCTGCTTCTGCTGTCTTCTCTGGACTACACGACCAGTTTCCTACTTTATGTCTCTGTAGACTTGCCATGTCTTGGACATTTTCTATAATGAAGTCACATGGGATTTGGTCCTTCATGATTGACTGCTTCCTTTTGCGTAGTTTTTTCAAGGCTCATCTGGGTGGTGGCTTCAGTTCTCCTTTCCTGTCATTGCAAAGAACACACATTAGACATAGGTTTGCCACATGATCCACCAGGGCTGTTTTCAGTTGTGGGCTGTTAGTGCTGCTGTGAACATTCATGTACAAGATTTTTTGCAGATGTGCTTTTGCTCTTCTTTTATATGGAACTGCTAGATTTTAGCAAGTGATAGCTCTGTTTAGCTGTTTAGCCAGCTCAGTAGTTTTTCTATCTCTGAAGTACAATATGGAAACATCCCTTGAATTTCCCTTAAGGGAATCAAAGGAGACTTTGAAAGCAGCTGGTGTAGTGTGCATTGTTTAATCAGTTAAGGACATGTTAATTGAGGGCCTAGATTTATTACATATTTTTTCAAGTCTCATAGTAGTTTTCCTCTGAATTTATTATTCTTTTTTTCTTAATTATGTAAGTCTAAAATATAAATTCACCCATAGGTGGAATTCAGGTTTTTTTCTTCCTTTTAATAAAATCTATTCTTTTTGTTGTCATCCATATTCTGATTTGGATTTTTAGCAACATTCTCTTCAAATTTAGGACCTACTTAAATACTGAGAAGCATCATGCAATGCTTTTGGTCATACATTAAGTTTGTGCAAAGTATCACCAACTTAGGGACTTTTTATCCATTGATAATAAAATCCATTGCTTCTGTTTGCATTTTTACCACTGCAATCTTTATTCTATTTTTATTTTGACTACAAATATTATAGCTGTAGTCTACATTTATTTTGTTTTTGTTGAGGTGCTAAGAAGACTAAGAAATTATTTCTTACTATTTTGAGGATGCATTAGTTATGATTCCTCTTTTGCAAATTCTATTCTGGCTGGGTGTGGTGGCTCATGCCTTTAGTCCCAGCACTCGGGAAGCAGTGGCAGGTGGATCTCTGTGAAGTTGAGGCCAGCCTGGTCTACATAGCAATTGGCAGGCCAGCTGCGGCAACAGGGCAAAAGGTAACCCTGTTTCAAAAAGATAAAAAAAAAAGTTTGTATTCCGTGGGCCTCTAGAGTTTCACTATGTACAATAGTGCAAGTGATTTAACTCCTGCATGCTGTTGGTACTTGGCATAACAATTACAGCTCTTTTTGTTGTTGTCCTTGACTAATCTTGTCAATAGATAAATTCATACCTTACTCTTTTAGTATTTAGTGACAAATCTTAAAAGCAGGATAGAATTGTGATTGATAATGAGAAATGTCAAATGTTGCCTTCACTATTCTGTGATTGTATAAACAGGTTCACAGTTTTTGTTAGCAGTATAGTTGTTTGGAAGGATGGATTGGCACAGGCACTAAGGAAACAGGTTGGTATGAGTCATGCTAACTGGCATTTCTTCTCCATGATTGCTCCGGCTAATCATGGAGCCTGCTTATATGGTATGATGATACCAGGTGTGTTCTTTTCATGTGGAGAGCAGAAGCCTTCGTACCTAATCTGAGGTATCATTGAGTCCGAGGTGACCTCCCAAACCTTCTTGCCATCAAAAGCAGCCAGAGTTAACTGAGGCTTCTGATTTATGCTTTGCTGAGTTTAGACCTGTATGTTGTCTGGGTGTGAATTGTTTATTGCCATGAAGCCTTGGGCTTTGATGTTTATTATATCTTCATTCTGTTGCTAATAATGCCAACTGCTGAGCATCACAGTAAAAAGTGTCAGACATTAGAGTTCTAGGAAGGTAGGTACTTTTATTTTCATGTTATAGATGAGATTATTAAGAAACTTGTACTGAAGTATAGTTTAGAATGTAGGACTAGTCCAGGAGAGCAGATTTTCTATTTTCTTTACTGGTACCATCCCGTGTCATTGGGTAATGAATCCATTTTAAAAATCCAAGTTACCAAGTTTGGAAAACAAAGGCAAATGTGTTTTCTATACATATTTGCACAAAATTTTTCTCAATGAAACATCATTTATAAAGATTGTTAAAAACTGATTGCAGAAAAACAACTTGCAGCACAAAGTTGTGTGTATTTTAAGAATTTTTCATTGAATATTAGATTTTTGTCATTTTGTTTCTTTTCTTTATCACAATGACACTAACTAGTATGTTCATATATTTTGGAGTAATTTTTATCTTTGAGACTTAACGAATATAAAATTTGATCATGATTAACTGTCACATAAAACCATTATTATTAATTTATTATGTAAAATGCAGAAATTTTCCCTGTGTTTATACTTAAGTAACATCCTAGTCTATTTGGCTACAGTCTTATTTTTAAATAAACTATACTTAGATGATACAGTCTGTAAGTTTAAGCAGATCTGCTGAGTTATTTAAGCAGTCTTACAGGCAGTGTTACTGTTTCCAGTAAAGTAGTCTGTTGTTATAAGCACATTATTACATGCCACCTTATAAGGTCTGTGGTTTTGTCATGGTAATAGTATAATTTATATTTGAATTTTTCTTAATTTATTTCTGGGTTACTAGATCTTAATATATCACAACTTTTTATTTTGAATTTCACATAAGATTTATTGCTCATTGAATAACAGTATAGTAATTAAATTTCACAGGAATAGAATATGTTGGTAGAATTCCTTAATTCTTTGTGTCTGGGAGCCCTTGTGTTGCTGGAGGGACTTGCTGTCCTGTTGCTGCTCTGAGGCCGCACTGTGCTGGCTGAGCCTGGCCCGCCAGTCTTAGGTGGCTGGGATAAAGACACTGGACTGACCTTCAGTGAATGCAAATGATGGCTCTTACATTCCTCTTGCTTTGGGGCCAGGTTTGTCAGCAGTCTGTGGGGTCTCTCCCTTTCCTTGTGGGTCACTGGCCACCGGTCCACGAGGACAAAGGGAGCAGAAGCGACGAACGGGGTCAGGTATGGCCAGTGAGCACTGATGGAAGAAAACCCTTCTGGGGACGCAGTTTCAGTGATAGAAACAGCTCCCGACTCAGTGAAACAGCTCCCGACTCAGTGAAACAGCTCCCGATTTAGTGAAACAGCTCCCGATTCAGTGAAACAGCTCCGTTTATTCAGTGGGGGTTAGGGAAAATATAGTGTGGAGGCAGTAGTCAAAGCCTCAGCTGATAGGTGCTCATAGTATGCTTTATTTACATGTGGCAGTAGGCTCCTATTGTCTGACTACCAGGCAATGCCTGATTATCATATAGAAAAACCCTGGGGGTAGTTTTTACTCCAGGTAACTATGCCAAAGGTCATGTTCCGAATAAGGTCAGGCACTTTCCAAGTAAGTCAGGCAGAGAGCAGGAGGCCCCCCTGCTGAGAAGGGGAGTCCTTCCATATAGAACCGGCCCCTTAGAGCTGTCTGGACATGGAGGACTACAACCCAGCAGCAGGGTTCCCCAACATCTCCCCCTGTTTAGTTTTACAATGGAGAAGTGTCATCACAAACTTTAAGAGCCAACTCATCTATCTTGGGAGAATCCAAAGTTTGATAATTGACCATGACCTGCTTGGTAGTAATTTTTGCAATGGTCGTAATTTGTCCGCAAAGAAATTGTATGAAACAGGGAGCAAGCATCAAAATGAAACACAGCACGATCAGGGAGCTAACAAAGGGTAGGAGCCATGCAAACAAGGGGTTACTAAACCAACCTAATTGTTCAGTGGGTTGAAATCTTGAAAATAGATCATTACGAAGTTTATTGAGAGTATTAACATT
>NW_008351881.1:6234834-6235602 GCF_000622305.1 Nannospalax galili | reverse complement strand
AACTGGCTACTTTTCTTTGGGGTCTTTTTACCCTAGCTGCTTAGCCAATTTTTATCTCCTATTTTTATCATATCACCCTCTAAAGAGGCTTACCCAAATTGCCAATAGGGAATTGGGACGCAGACCACTCTGGCTTCTTCAATGCTGAACAGGGACACAGGGTGAGGCAACTGGGGTACCCCCCTTCAGTGGGTCTATATAAAAGACTCCCAAATTACATATCTCTTAACTATACAGAGAAAAGAAAGGTGTTTGGTGCCTGGGAGATGTGAAGGAAAAGTAAAGGTCAGAGTAAGGGCAAGAGTAGTTGGTATTACAATTTCTAGGCAGGGAACCAGAAAATGTCCAAATTAAAGTCCATTGGAATTTTTTGATGAGGGCTCCCAAAAGCATCCATCTAACAGGTTTTTTCTCATTTTTCTTTTGCCTGCCAAGGCTGGAATGATTGATGAACTTAGGATTTGTAGTCAGGCACTTTGTTAACTGTTGGAGTGGCTAGACTCAGCTCCCTCTTAAATGGCCTCTAGATAGGGAGAGAAAACAAATTTAGCCATCATTTTAGAATAGTGAGTTATGTCCCTTACCTACAGGTGGGCACTACAGTATTGCAGACCAAGATTTGAAGTCTTTTAACCAAGCAGCACTTTCTGATTCAGAACAAAATCATCAATGAAAAATAATTTTCTAAATAGCTTTTTTATAAGTGTAATCCCTTGAACTCTTAAAGAAATATACTGATCACTTTACTCTTTGGTTATACTTTCCTTT
>NW_008351881.1:6199873-6234092 GCF_000622305.1 Nannospalax galili | reverse complement strand
GCCATGACTCGCCAAGTGTGGCAGGGATCTCGAGATACCCGCGCACCCACGCCTGGGGCCCAGAGCGACCCCTATAGAATCTAGATGATATACATAAGATAATGCAATAAGTTAATGTTACCCATGTTTTTATAAGTTTCCAGGTAAATCTTTTACCTTATGTAGTTTAGAGAGTGGTCTACCAAAACCTTGTTTTAGGTGGAAAAAAGCAGTTGGTACACAGTTAGACATTATTGAATTGATGTTTACAACCTCCAGCATAATCAATTTAGGAAGACTGTGCTATAACCCTGTTTAGACTTTAAATTTCTTAAAATTTAATAATTTTAACAACAAATTATAAACAAATCTATAAATTTACCAAGCAATTTTTGTCTCACATATATAGAGATAAACATTTATCTTAAATATATTATATAAACTTTGAGATGTCCTTGTAAGCCTTGAAGCAGATTTTTGGGGAACCCTGCTGTTAAGGTTGGCTCCTTTAAAGGTTTAGAGATGTTTTATACAGACTTGGAAAATGTTCATTTTATATAAAACATATCTAAACATAAAGATAAATTGCACCCTGGAGCAGAAGCAACTGGCTTTTAAAAGTTAATTTATATTTTTAATATGAACCATGTTGTAATTTAACAATTTTAGTTTACAAGAGAACTTACAAGTTTGATATCTAGTAAATTATTAATTAATAATTGTTTTATTAGTATTAAACAAATCCACTTATAACAGTCGCATTTAATAAATACTGTGGTTAGACACAATGTCACAAACCAGTTTTAAAACCAAGACCTATTACCTTGATGAATTTTTTGATCAGATGTATATGAAAGAAACTTAAAAGCCAGCAGTACTTTACAAATATATTCATATACATGCATACATTTTATATTAGTCTGTGTTAGTGACCAAATAATCCCATTAACTAATTTTACTATAGACAGGAACACCCTCTGTTGTAATAGTTTACACCTTAGCTGTTTTTAGTATAGTGTATTTACTTTTAGGCTGTTTGTAGCCTAGACTTGCATCTGAAGTGGGAGGGCCGATTCCATCTCCAGAGTTAGCTTCTTAGTGAGCTCAAACAGCACGTGACAATTTACCAATATAATTAGTACAGAAAGGCATTTGTTCTTCTTTAGCCTAAAAGTTTTTTAAAGTTTTTAAAATTGTTTATCCATATCTTATTTTTAAACTAAGGCAAGACTGTTAACTTGCATGGTGAATTTCTCTGAAGAGGGCTGTCAGTCTTTATTGGAAAAAACATGTTGGTAGTAGCTTGAGGGGAGAAAAGGCGTGAGCCCTGCATTGGCAGATGGACACAACGGCCCGCAGCATGTGCCCCTGGAGGGGGGTTGAAAAGTCTATGACCAGCGCTGCACATGCGCGCCCTCAGTGTGAGCCAGCCACCATCCAGGTGTGGGCGGCATGAAGTCATGTCCCCTAAGCGGAAGCCTGCAGGGGCACAGAGGACTACAGGATAAAGTCTCCACGTGGAGTCGTCCTCTGATGAGCCTCTTCCCCAGGAAAAAGTTTACAGAAAAAAAATGGCTTTTTAAAATCTTTTTTCCGATTGTATGGTGCAAGCCTCCTTAAATTCTTTAAGTGCTCTGTGGCCACTCATGGTTTAATCCTTTGTTTTTGTTTATGGAGTACTTGGAGCTGGAGTGCCCGTTTCTCCTGAGGCTAGTTAATTTAAATTCTCATCTAACTGGTTTAGTTTGAGCTTGAGGGCCCTGGGGGAGAGATAACAAAACAGATTAAGGAAGTTTGTTATTTTAGAAGTTGACTTCAAAGCTTGTATAAAAATTCCTTAGAACTTTGGGGATTTTGTTTCTGGGGGTGTTGTGCAAGATGGAAAAGGAAAGGGGGGAGGTGAAACACTGATTCCTAAGGGAACTTGCCCAGGATCAAACCTCAGGGAATTCCATGGAGTCCACAGCGCAAGCCTGCATTAGAAGGATGTATAGATAGGGGGTGTTGTCTACACCCGTGTGGGCAGTTGGGGTCCGTTAAGAGGGCTAAGAGCCTTTGGCTAACATCAGGGGGTAGCCCTGATCAGAAAGCCTCAATTTCTCCTTCGTCTTTAACGGTCCCACGAGAAGACTCAGACCGAAAATAAAAGGAGGAAAAAGAGGAAAGACTGCCGATCCTCAAGGGTGGGACGGCCAAGGCAAAGCTGCTGCTACCCTCTTGGGGAGAGGGGATGCTCACAAACTCTGCACGTTCCAGGAGCCTCACATTCAGGCGCCAGCTGTGGGGTCTCTCCCTTTCCTCGTGGGTCATTGGCCACTGGTCCACGAGGACAAAGGGAGCAGAAGCAATGAACAGGATCAGGACGGCCAGTGAGCACTGATGGAAGAAAGCCCTTCCGGGGATGCAGGTTCAGTGATACAAACAGCTCCAGACTCAGTGAAACAGCTCCGTTTATTCAGTGGGGGTTAGGGAAAATATAGTGTGGAGGCAGTAGCCAATGCTTCAGCTGATAGGTGCTCATAGTATGTTTTATTTACATGTGGCAGTAGGCTCCTATCATCCAACTATCGGGCAATGCCTAATTATCATATAGAAAAAACCTGGGGGTAGTTTTTACTCCAGGTAACTATGCCAAAGGTCATGTTCCAAATAAGGTCAGGCATCCGTGCTTGGCGTCACTTTCCAGGTAAGTTAGACAGAGAGCAGGAGGGCCCTGCTGAGAAGGGGAGTCCTTCCATATAGTGCGAGCCCCTTAGAGCTGTCTGGACATGGAGGACTACAATCCTAGCAGCAGGGTTCCCCAACAGCAGTCTTTAGGGATTCCTAGAATCTTAAATGTGTATGAACTGAAGCTTTGTACTCTTGAAATGGTGGCTCCTTGTACAACTTACTTTGGTATAGGATGTCAATAGTCTTAACACCTGGATGACAATTTTCACTTTTACGCATATTACAGAGTGTAACTCTTGACTCATCATTTCCTTTAAATTGTGTAGCTAGCCTGCTCTTTCTGCTGCCTATATGTGGATAGTTGTTTCTTTTGATCTTGGAAACAGAAGGCTTTACCAGTGTATATCCTGGTATTAGATTGTTTTCCCTGGATTCTTCTGTTTTTTCCTCTATCACCAATATGTACCTGTGGATAAGTTTCCACTCGAATTTACAAGACATCGTCATTTGAAAATTATTTTCTGCCCTGTTTTCTTTTCTGTTACTTCCTTTTATAATTATATTGGATTTCCCACATCAGCCTATTTCACATCTTATTTTATTGATCATTTTATTCTGTATATTTTTTTCTTTTTGAAGCATGGGAGAATGGTTTGGTCCTCTCTTCCACTTCTGACTGTTTTTGCAGTATTTAAAAGTATATAGGGTGCCATACTGACTAAATTGTACCCATTTTTTCTTGTTTCTTTCTTACTTTCTATATATTTAAGTATCAGATATGTTATTACATATATTATAGACACTGTATATTTGTGTATATATATACATGTACACATATATACATAAAGCAAATGAGTTGTTTTTCTAATTTAAAAAAATTAGTTTTTAATTAAAAAAGCTTTTAATTTTATTTACTATTTTTATTTTTTGTGTATAGGAGTGTATTGCCTGTGTGTATCTAAGTGCACCTCTGTGGTGCAATGCCCGTGGAAGTCAGAAGAGGGTGTTGGATCCCCTGTAACTGGAGTTATGGGTGGTTGTTAGCTGCCATGTGGGTGCTGGGAATCGAACCTGGGTCCTCTGCAAGAGCAGTCAGTGCTCTTAACCATTGAATTACTTTTCCAGCTCCTTAACTTTTATTTTATGTCTATGAGTGTTTGCCTGTATTTATGTAAGTGCACCATGTGTATGCAGTGCCCATGGAAGCCAGAAGAGGGCATCAGATCCCCTGGAACTGGAGTTACAGATGTTTGTTAGCTGCCTTGCAGTTGCTGGGATCTGAACCCACGTCTTCTGCAAGAGCAGCCAGTGCTCTTAAAATCCCTTGCCATCTCTCCAGCCCTGCAAATGAGTTTTTAAAATGCTTAATTAGAAGTTTTAATACAACCTAATTTCTGTAGTGAGGCTACAAGAAGAGAATGCTGGTCTTTATCTCATAATTGTTTAGTGAATATTTGAGTGCCTAGTGTGACTAGTATTGTGCTTAGAAAAGTCCATGACAAAGCCTTTTTATAGCTCTTTTTTAAAGAGCGGTATCAGTGACTGAATTTCACTATGAAATTTCATATTCTTTGTTAAACTGTTTTCATTACAATTTTATTAATTAAATATATAGTGGTATAGTCTATATTTATCTTGCTTTAGTCTCTATTTTTTATCTTGCTGTAATCACTTTCCAAATACACTTTTGGCAAATGATGTAATGGCTCCATACTTCTGTTTGGGGACATCACTGTGATTTGGTGGACACTGATGTAAACAAAAGGATGTTTTGCCCATTTCTGGAGCATAAAGTCATAAATATATAATGACAGAAAATGTGAGTTTGAAATTCTGAAAAGTGCTATGTAAGAGAATGAGTAATTGCAGGCTCCAGTATTACCCAGGGAGTTAGACGCACTTCAGTCACAGAAAAAGCTACTGAGCTGAGATACTGTTTAGGTGAGCTGATTGAGAATGGGATGGAGCTAGAGTGGACTTCCCATGGCCCCATGGCAAAGGGACATCCCAGGCCAGAGGACTGGAAAGGAGCCCTGTGGCTGGCAGACAGAGGGGAACAGGCAGCACTCTGCAGGATGAGGGTTGGCAGCGATGGGGCGTGGACAAGCCAGTAGGCCATTGTAAACTGTGGGTGAAGATTTGGAGCATTGTACTAAGGATGGTCCTATGGAAAGAGTGGTTGGGATGATATAAGATGTCACAACTGTGCTTTGGAAAGATTACAGGAATATTTTGTCTTTATGATTGAGAAAAAGAAAATCATTTATGTTATAGAACAGCAAAGCAGCAGACTAAGAAAGGAGAATTTATGTATGTTTTAGAGAAAGAAATAGAAAGGCAGTTTTTCATCTTTCTTTCTTAAAGGCAGTATGAGATGCTGTGGGAGCACAAAAGTGTCTTGAAGAATGTCTTCTCTGCCGTCTGTACCTTTTATCCCCTAGTACAAGTTTCCAGATTTGACTATGCATCACAGTCGCCCAAGGAATTATAGAATATCTGAAAGGCACTGAACCTGGCTGCACTCTAAAACTATACCCTAGAACCTCTACTAAAAGAACCCAAACCCTTTGCAGGGTTTTTAGTAAACCTAAGTTAACCTGATCCCTAAATGGGTGTTAGGGTGTCACGGGTCATCTCCCAGGTAGAGAAATACCCATTCGTCCTTCTTTCCTCAATAATCAACAATGAATAGGCACTCTGTGAGTCAACGATACAAACATGCACTTGGTTTAACATGTCTTGTTACCACAGGTAGATGGCACCAACCTTCAGGGTTTCACCAATCAACAGGCAGTAGAAGTGTTAAGACATACAGGACAGACCGTGCGCCTGACACTGATGAGGAGAGGGACAAAGCAGGAAGCAGAGGCCACAGCAGGAGGCAATACCACAAAAGATGAGGACTTGCCACCTCTTACTACCTCTGTCAGCAAAGGTAATGCCGCGAGACCTGGTTTTCAGTTACACCTTTGCATTGTTTTAATTTTTTTATTCTAATTCTAAAATATTTTATATAGGAAATGATTTTTACCCTGCACCATCTACTATGACCTGTTCTAGTTTACTTTCTGTTGTGATAAACATCAGGAAAGACTAGAGAGATGGCTCATGGTTAAGAACACTGGTTGTTCTTGAAGACGACCTGGGTTGGAATCCCAGCACCCCCATGGCAGCTAACAACTGTCCTAACTCCAGTTCCAGGGGTTCTGACAGCCTCTTCTGTCCTTCACAGGCATTGCATGATATGGGTGTACTTACCTACATGCAGGCAATACGTGCATGCACATAAAATGAAAATAATAAATAAAATATTTTTTAAAAAACATCATGACCATAATGTAGTGAGGGGGAAAGATTTATGTCATCTTACCCTTTGTAGTTCACCATCAAGGGAAGCCAAAGCAGGGACTCCCGGCACAAACCCAGAGGTAGCAACTGAACCAGAGACCACAGAGGAGTGCTGCGGGGCTTACTCCAGTTTTCTCAGTGCCTCTGGTGGGTATCCAAGGCCCGCCTGCCGAGGGGTGGTGCCACTCAGTGAACTGAGCCCCCCTACATCAATTAACAGCCAAGAAAATGCCCACACAAGTGTGTCCACAGGCCAGTCTGATATAGGAAATCCATAGTTGGCAGTCCCTTTTTCCAGGTATGTCAAGTGGACAACCAAGACTGGCCATCACCTAAACCATGTGAAAAGAGAACATTCAATGAAGTCAGGATTAAGTGGATCCAGCATTGTGCCCAGTGGCTTTCGAGTGGGCTTCTAGCTCTTCCTTATTCAGTTGCCCTTTCCTCGGCTGGACGTAGCGTCTTCTGCTTTTCTGTCCCTGCCTTGCTTCTGGGTGTCATCACAAGTTGTCTCTTTAGGGGGATGCGGTTCTCCTTGATATTTTAAAATATCTGTGTGTGTGCACGTGGGGCATGTGTGCCATGGCACCTGTGGAGGTCAGAGTACAACTCTGATGTCAGTCCTTCCCTTCTTCCTTGTTTGATGCAGGCTCTCACTGCATATGCCCAAGCTGTCAGTCTTCTGGTGAGTCTCCTCTCAACCACCTCCCATCTCACCATAGGACCCTGGGAGTATACACCTGTGCTGCTGGGCCGTGTTTCCCATGGATTCTGGGGATTCGAACTCAGGTCTTCATGCTTTACCCACTGAGCCATCTCCCCAGCCCCTGCTCAAATTTTTATATGACACACTGACAGCTCATTCCCAGTCTTTATTTGAAGAATCTATCTGAATTCTAGAAGTGTCATTCACAGAGCCAGGGAGATGACTCCCTTGCTAAAGCACTGACTGCACACGCATGAGGACTTGGGTTCAATCCCCAGCACTCACATAAAAGCTGGGTGTAGTGCACATGCTTAGAATCATTGTCACCACCAGGCGACAAGGAGGCAAGTCTCAGGAATATCCTTGTCTACTCACAGAAAGATTTCTGAATACATGTGGTTACTGTGGGGTTTGTCTCCTCAAAATAGACTCTAGTCAGGAGTTCAAATAAATGAACTGGGTTAGAAAAATTCAAGTGCTTTGATTATATTACAGATATAACTATTAAAATATTTTTATCTTTAAGAAAATAATGAAAAAGATGAAGATTCTTTATCTTTGAGGAGAAATACCAGCATATTACCAATTGAAGAAGAAGGTAAACACTTAGAGCTAGGATATGATGTTCTATATGTTTTTAGCCAAATATTTTTGCAAGTGAAATTAAGCCTTTTTGATACACTGTCTTTAATATACTGATATACTATTAATAGATATGTTACTAAAACCCATAAGAAAACTGATGTTCGTAAGTCCCTATTCAGGTATGACTAATTGATGTGGTAGATTAAAATAATTCACTTATCGTTGCTGAATCAGTGTGTTCTTTCACATTTGCAGACACACACATATACACATATAGGCACACAGACACACACAGACACATATACATGCACATACACATGCATATAAGCACACAGGCACACAGACATGCACACAGATAGACACACAGACACATATACATGCACACACACACACATAGGTACACAGGCACATGGATAGACACACATATACACAAACACACAGACACACATATAGGCACACAGACAGACAGACACACACACACACACACACACACACACACCCCAGAACTACTCTTGAGGTACTTAGGTATGCAGTTTTCATTGAGTCCCTCCACTTATTTATAGCTGATAGGTCTCTACCTAACTGTGAAAGAATAATAATATTATAAACTATTTAAAAGTAAATAAGGAGGCCCTTTAAAATATTTCAGGAATTAAAGTATCTAATTTTTGTTATGATTTTCTGAGGCAGAGTCTTGTTATGTAGCCCAGACTGTCCTTGAATTAAGGACCTGCCAGCCTCAGGTTCCAAGTGTTGGATTACATGCATACCCTACTTCTGCCTGAAATTATTTAGTTTTGGGAGGCTGATAATGACTTTTCAAATTCCTAGAGTTCTAAGTTTTGTTTTGGTTTTGTTGTTGTTTGTTTGTGTTTTTGAGACAGGGCCTCCCTGTAGCCCCTGTGGCCTGGAACTCACTATGTAGACCAGGCTGACCACCATCTCACAGAGATCTGGCTACCTCTGCTGGGATTAAAGGCATGTGCTGCCAGACCAGGCACAAGTTAGAAGCTTTAATTTTGGAAAGGAACTCTAAAGAGAAGTTATTAAGCCTCTCTAAGAATTCTTTTTTGCACCAAATTTACTAGGGTCCCTTAAACTGTTTTAACATCATTTGTGTCTGGACTTTGTTGCCTCCTCCAATCTCACGGGCCTCCTACTTCCCTGACCTGTCCGGTTGCTGGGGACCTTTGTTGACTGACACCCACTAAACGTGTTGAAGACTGGTCCCATCCTGTAGTATGAATTTTGTTCTCTGGCAAGTAATCATACAGATGCCTCTTTAATGTTATCTATGGCTTCATTATTGCGTTCCTTTTTCTGTTGAAAGTTTTAATTTACTTTTATTATTTAAAGGCATATTTGTGTGTATGATATCCTGGAGGGAAAATGTGTAGTGTTCATACATATTAATTACATTCTGCCATTTTTACACTGATTGGTAAAGAAATTAGTTAAGCTACAGTGAATAGCAAGGGTAGGGAAGGATAAAAATATTTAGGACAGGAAGCTTGAAATGGTAAGTGAAGATGGATACGAGGGCCTATCTTGTAGGCTCATCTATTTTGCTCTGGAGAAGGCAGCTAATGAGAAATTTGCATATGTGTGTGGGAGGATAGCTGGGGAGGGGGGGGCTCCAGACTTGCAGTCAGGAGACCCAGAATCTTTTTATAAACAAAATGAAATAAAAACTTGTAAATGATTCTGATGCACCTGCTCTGGCCGTCATACTGAGACAGTGGGATGTCAGTGGCCCGCCACAGAAAGGTGACTCACTGTGCACTGCAGATGAGTCTCTTCATTTCTCTGATGTCAGGGGACAGGATTCATGCGTTTCTGCTTTTATTTTTTAATGCCTGAAAGCAGTCTTGGGGAAGCTGCGAGGTACGTATGGTCTGGCCCCTTGTGCAACCATAAGTTGGTTAGATGACTATGAATCTCAGACTGTTTCCCTCAGTAGCTCATAGGTTCTCCAGATTTTTGATTCATGATTCCACATTGCGTTGCTGTAGAACTGGGAAAACACAAAGGAATGATCCAAGGTGAATGAAGGGACTCTAAAATGACCTTTGCCCCCCAATCAGGTTAAAAGGTTCTTTGTAAGCCCTGCTTGCTGCTTAGTTATCCTTCACATAACTAGATTTAATTTTGATGAGAAGACAGTTACTTGTGGGCATAGTTTCCAGTCTTTGTTTCATTTTCCAGAGCTAGCGATTGAAGTCAGGACCTTGCACTTGATTGCTGAAACTACCTGCTCTCCTACAGTTTTTGAAAATAATTCAGTTATGTCTTGTTTCTCAAGACAAAAACAAAATCATTAGGTAGGGCATAATGAATCTGTATTCCTGGGAGAGAGGAGGCAACTAGTGAGAAATTGACTTTGTGAATAATCTTTAAAATTGGAATTTGAATGCTGAATGGGTCATTAAAATTAATTTAGAAACTATGGCCAAATAGAAATTTTTTTTTTAAGAAAATCTTTAGAAGTACTGTGATGATGTTAGAAATATTTGTAGGGCTGTGGCTTAGTGGAACGAGAGAGAGAGAGAGAGAGAGAGAGAGAGAGAGAGATCAGTTTCATGTTTTAGCATTTTCCATTCAGCATTGCTTGTCCCTTGGGTTGGTTTCCCTTTTGAGTTCCCTTTGGCTAACTAGTGGGATTCTGATGACAGGCTTTATCTTCATACACAATCGCATACTCTTACTATATTTCCTCATTATCACGGAGTTCTATATGTTATTTATTAATTTCCTTTGTTTGTGTTTGTGAAATGATAGCATAGCACTTTTTTCTCCTGACAAAGTTTTTGTGACGGTAGTGTCACCAGAAGATCAGTCAGTGTGCCCGAGAGCCACCCCGTGTTCTTATTCTTTAATAAGGACAGTTAGATGATACATAGGTATCTTAATAGAGAATCTAACGTTTAAAAGGTATCCTTTGAAAAGGAATAGTACTGTGTATGCAATCACTGCTCTAAATTAAATTACTTAATAAAATTTATTGAAATCTAATAAAATATTTGTATCCTATGTATTGGGTGAAGAGTCTCTCGGGACAGTCATACTTTCCGTTCAGTCTTCTTGTGTAGGACGTCTGTCTATGGAGAGTTCTGTGTGCTGTCACTAACTTCAGTGCTTTGGCTATTTCAGGGTATCCATTGCTGTTAACTGAGTTAGAGGATGCAGAAGACATACGGCAACAAGAGGCTGCCCTGTTGACTAAGTGGCAGAGGACAATGGGAGTTAACTATGAAGTAGTGGTAGGTTGGCTTATTCATCCTAATTTCCCAACTTTTAAAACATTTTATTTATTATTTTTATTTTATGTATATGAGTGTATTGTTTGCATGTGTGTGTAGATGCACATTTGTCAACAGCATTGGATCCCCTGGAACTGGAGTTATGGACAGGATGGTTCTTAACTACCATATGGCTCCTGGGAATCGAACTCAGGTCCTCTGCAAGAGCAGCCAGTGCTCTTAACCACTGAGCCATCTCTCCAGCCCCCTAATTTCCTAACTCTTTTTGAGCAAGAAATTCATGGTGATAATAAAGATAATCATTAGAATCCTGGAGAAATATCAATTGCTCTGAGCTTTTCAGAGGATGTAAATTGCTAATCCATTTATTTATTTATTTATTTATTTATTTATTTATTTATTTATTCATTTATTTATTTTGGTCTTTTTGAGACAGGGTCTCCCTGTAGCCCCAGCTGTCCTGGAACTTACTGTGTAGACCAGGCTGGCCTTGAACTCACAGAGATCCACCTGCCTCTGCCTCCCGAGTGCTGGGGCTAAAGGCGTGTGCCACCACGCCTGGCTGCTAATCCATTTATTAAAAACAGATCAGAGATGGTTAATAGTAGCTATGGAACTGAAGTAAAGGGTTTGCAAGTGTTAGAAGTCATGTTTCATCATAGTTTAATATTCCTGGTAGTGATATAAGTCATACAGACACAAGAAACATTTCCTTATTCTTAAACCTTTCAATTTAGAAGGAGCAGTTTACAAGATAAAACGCATCATGACCTGTGAGAGAACTGTATGGACTCTTTCCTCCTCTTGCCTTCTTTTTTTTTTTAAATTGTTTGAGATGTTTGAGACAAGGTCTCCTGTAGCCCAGGCTGGCTACAAACTCTATGAAGCCTAAGGTAACCTTTAACTCCTGATCTCCCTACCTCCTCCCAAATGTTGGCATTTCAGGTGTGCACCATGCTGGACTCCCTTACCTTCTTTATCATTCTTATGTATTTGTGTGTGTGTGTGTGTGTGTGTGTGTGTGTGTGTGTGTGTATCATTCCTGCAGGTGGTACAGTATAACGTCTGTTCATGAGTAGACAGAGCAAGGTCCTATTTCACCTCCCATTCTGAAAGTCCATTTTAAACAGAGGACACATCAGATATTAGACTGATAAGAGCAGATACTACACTTGACCTTAGCTAAAAAGCTGATAAACCCTGTATTTATCTTCTTTAGTAGAGCATCTATACATACTTTTTCCCCATCAGTTATGCCATGGAGATATTTTGCTTATTAAGAGTTTGTATATCCAGCTAAGCCGGCCTGATTTGCTATTCTAAAAAGTGTAACAAAGTTGGCACAAATTACTGAATTTCAAGGATTTTAAAAACAAAAATAAAATGCCACATGGGATAGAATTTTCCATATTGGTTACTTCTATACCTCTGAACTAGAAGAGATAAAAGTGAACAGGTATTGTATAATATTAACAGGTAACACTTCACTGCTAAGCATTATTCTCAGTTTTTTAAAGAAATATTTTAATTATTATTTTTATTTTATGTGTATGCGTGTATTACCTGCATGCAGGCAAGCGCACCTGTGTCCTGCAATGCCCGTGGAGGACAGAAGAGACTGTCGGATCCTCTGGACCTGGAGTTACGGACAGTTGTTAGCTGCCATGTGGGTGCTGGGATTCAAACCCAGGTCTTCTGCAAGAACAGTCAGTGTTCTTAACTGCTGAGCCATCTCTCCAGCCCCCTCAATTTTTATTTAATTTTCATGACTATTTTTTGAATCTCAAGATGATTAACTGTCAAATAAGAAGGCATAGTATAGTTCTTGCCACTTTAAATCAAACTGAGGGAGAATACAGTATGTTCCAGCTCAGCAGTGGCTCACAAGCATGTCCTTTTGTGGGCAGGACTAACAGAGCTGTCATTCATAAGAGGTACCAGGTCTTTTGGTGGTGATTGAATAATGAAGAGGACCCTTAGCTAGTCATTTTGTCTTAGATCAGAACTGAAGCTGAACGTTTTTTTTCTTTAAAGTATTTTAATTGAATATTTGCAGATTTTATATAAAACATGTTAATCATCTTTATATCCTATCCCCGATCTCTGCACCTGCCCATAACCCCCCCCACACACACACAGACAGGATTTCATGCATTCTGTCATTTATGTTAAGGCCTATTGAGTCAAATTTGCGTATCTAGAGGACCCTGGGTGCAAGTTCATCCACTGGTGTCTGGTCAGCCTATCTATAGTCACTCCCTGAAAGATCAGCTCTTCTTCACCCAACAGTAATCAGCTGCCAATAGGTCTTTTCTATGCTAGGTTTTAGTCTGCTTGAGTATGCATGGGTCTTGTGCATGCTGACAACATTGCTGTAGATTCATATGAAAGAGGTTCCAGGAGCCTGTAGGATTCTGTTTCCATATGGTCATGCACCTCCCCCCGGCTCTTAGAATCTTTCTCCTCCCACTTCTGAAATGGTCCCTGAGCCCTGGGTGAGTGGAGTTTAATATAGCAGTCCTGCCCAAGGTCCCATGCTCTGCAGACACTTATTTTCTGTGCTTTGGCTATTTGTGGCCTTTTGTGTTCATTGCCCTCTGTTGCATGAGGGAGTTTTGTTGATGAGAGTTGAGAGACACATTAATATTCTCTTTATCCTTGTTCCACTATGTTCCATGAGCCTTAGGTGTAGAGGTTCCATTGTAGATGTGTCACTTAGGGTGGGCATCTCACAGACACTTATTCTCTGTGCATGACCAGTTGTTGGACTTTGTAATAATCTCCTTATGTTGCAAAAGAAACTTCTTTGATGAGTGGTGACTGGTATACTTGTCTGTAAATATAAGGATCCATATGTAGCATGTAGTAAGAAATTACATTTGTCTAGGGATATGACAGCCTTAGTGTTTTCTCTAGGATCTATGACCTCTCCAGCCATGTGTATTTGGCTGTGGGAGGCAATCAAGGGCTGTGTCAATAGCCTGTAATTTGGGGAGTTTCTTGGACTACCCTGCCCAACAACTCAGAGGAGGTTTCTCCTGTCTTGCACTGTTTTTTTTGTTATATAGCCTTCAGTTATACACATGGGCACATGTAGAGATACTGTATGTATAATTTTTTGGTAGGCTTTTGGACTAAGACTGAACTAAATGCCTTTTGTGTGTCTGCTATTAGGGTATCACTCCCAATAATCTATTAAGATCAGAAATATGACAGGAGACAGAGCCAACTTCTTTGTGATCCTTGATCAAAGGTAAAGGAGACGTAGCTCCAGTTTCACATGCCTCCGTTGTAGTTGTGCAGTGTTAATGAAATCATGCAGGGAGTGGTGTGACTTTATCAATGGGGTCTAGGAGGCCTCTCAGGGGAAGTGAGCTCCAGATTGGGTTTTCAGGGGAGAGAACGCACCCAGCATTACACTTCAAAATCAGTGATTTTGCTTCTGATACTGACCTTGCATCACATGTCATTAGGATTTGAAATAACTTTTTTTGGTAAATATATTTATTTGGCTGGCGACAGGTAGTATATGTGTCCCATAACATACATGTGGAGGTCAGAGGGACCACTCGAGGAAATCAGTTCTCTTCAATTTTATGACTTCTGTAATTATTATTGTTACATATATAGGTATGCATGTGTTTAGACTGACCACTTGGGATTAAAATTTTTTTTCTGATTTATTTTTATCTTATCTGTTTGAGAATTTTACCTGCCTGTATGTAACTGCACAATGTGTGTGCAATGCCTGCAGAGGCCAGAAGAGAACATCTTTTCTCCTGGAACTGGAGTTATGGACAGTTGTTAGCTGCCTGTTGTGTTGGGAGCCTTACCTAGGTCCTCTGAGAACAGCCAGTGCTCCTAGCCTCTGAGCCACTTCTCTAGCTCCTGAGATTAAAGACTTTTATTGTCTGTCAGTACTGCCTCAGGTCAGGAGGGTGGGTCTGGTTTCAGACTGCTGAAGTTCAAAGCCCTTTCTACCTGTGTGACTCTGCTTAAGGTAATCTCTCTGAACCTCATTTCCCTAATGAGGGAAACATAGACTATGTACCTGCTAATGACAAGCAGATGAGATAATGTATGAAAGAGGATCAGCACAGTACTGGGCTCATAGCTGCACGTCTAAGTGTGCGTGTTTTCTGTGCTGTCAGTTGTGCTTAGGTCTTTAGTGGGTTTTGCCAGCCTCCCATTTACTCTAACTAATCCCCTGTGAATGTTGAGATGGTCCTGGGTGCTTCCTTTTGCCTTTGTTGGTTCCTGGAACCACTACACATCAGTAGTTTTGCCTGACAGTACTCCTTAACCTAGCAGCTTACAGAAATTTTTTTTAAAGCTTTTTGCTAGAAAGTTGACTATTTTGGGGGTGAACTTAAAATGCCTGAATAAGCAGAAAAGAGGAAGCATGTTAGAGCGTGGTGGCTTTTCTCCTCCTAGGTGGCCCAGGTGAGCAAGTTTAGTGAGAGCAGCGGACTGGGGATAAGCCTGGAAGCTGCAGGTGGACATCACTTCATCCGCTCTGTTCTGCCAGAGGGTCCTGTGGGGCACTGTGGGAAGCTCTTCAGTGGAGATGAGCTGTTAGAGGTAAGGAACTGTTTCTCTTCCTGCACCTGAATCTGATCGAAAGGCCTCTGGTGACTTAGTGTGACCAACAGCCAAGAAGATCACCCCCAAAGCAGAAATGCTCAGCCTGTGGGCACCGAACTTCAGACCTAACTCTACACTTTGCAGTTGTTTGTTCTGTTCTGCTGTTCTGTGCTGTTTTAAGAATATGAAAACTTTCTTTGAGAAAGATTTAAACATGCATTCAGTTTTTAGGCTAGACAGTACCTTTGCATGTTTTCATAGAGAGAACGGAGACAGAGAGGCATTTCTTCCTTTTCCTCCCTCACTCGTTTCTTATCATCTTGTCAGGTAACTACAGACTTGCTTCTCTGCACTCCATCAATGTTTTAAATGCAGAAATAAGAAAAAAGATAGACATTTTCTTTGTTCCCTGTTTTAAAGTCATTCTAGCACACTAATATGCCATTCCCAGTGTTTTATTAGTAAATTATATTAAATGATAATTCTTTACAGCCTTTTGTCCTCCGTCCTTCATGAATATCTTCATTGCCACTCTCTTCCTGTACTCTTACACTGGCCAGTTAGACCTAGAGGGAAGCCCAGGCTTTTCCTTTGAGTGTTTGAGAAGCTGAAGTTACCACCAAGCTCTGAACTTGGGTCAGATGACTTTAGATTTCGCTCACACGGGTCTAACTGCAGCTCTGGGCACAACAGAGCCATGAGCATCACCGCAGTAAAATTTGTGGTTTTAGAAAAGCATATGTATTGTGAAATGTTTCTGTAGACTGTGTATGTTTTTCTACAGGTGAATGGCATAAATTTGCTTGGGGAAAGTCATCAAGATGTGGTCAATATTTTAAAAGAATTGCCTATAGATGTGACAATGGTGTGCTGTCGTCGAACTGTGCCACCTGCCACCCCATCAGAATTTGATAGTCTGGACTTCAGTGATATTGAGCTAACAGAAAAGGTATTAGATTTGCATATAGAAGACTAATCTGAATATACGATGAATAGTGGTAAAATATTACATTTTTTTCTTTCTTTTGATATTTGACATTCTCACATAGCCTATGGCTTATAGAACAGAACTAGAAATCAAATACGCCTGGATTTGAATCAAATTTGTTGCTTACTCCAAACTGTGACTTTGGTCAAGTCACCTTAGGTTTCTGGAACTCAGTTTTTGTTTTTGTAAACTATAGGTTACCATGATGCCTATGTCACAGAGAGTTGCTCTGTGGGGTAGAGTAGTAATATTAGGTATTATTGTACATTGTATAGTTGTGCAATTTACTTGCAATATTTCTACTAAATAGTTATATCATCTTAATTGGCAAAAACTGAAGGATGTAAATTATATATAATTTGTAAGCATATAGCAAAAGATACTTTTATATACCCACCCATCTGTGACAAGTATATAGTCCCTATTTGGTGCATAGCTAAAATCTGGATGGACATATCATTTCAGTGTGTACAGTAATCTATTTGTGTATTCTAGTATGAGAATGCAGGTCACAGCATTTTATAGTCCTTAATACAAACTCTTACTCATACCCATTTCTCTTGAACTTAAGTTATTTATCATGAGTTCTTTTCATTTAATTTTATTAGAGTCAAATAATTTTCTGTGCTGTCCAATTTCAAAATGCTTGGTTATGCTCTTCCATTTAGATCAAAATTTCAAACACCTGAGCTAATAGGAATTTTGGAGGATTCACAGTACCTAGAGTTAGGAGCTACTCAAATGTAGGGACTTCATTTACATTATGATGAAGGAATTAGTACAATGGAATAATATTGGATCAGAAAAAAATAAGATATATAGTTTAGTATTTAGTATTCCCATGGGTGATTATAAATGGGTAAAACAAGAAACATCATTCTAAACTGTGCCACTCAAAGGCTACACCATGTATATGCATGCACATATTCATGTGGTATAAGGAGAGTGATTGCAGTAAAGCGGGTGGAAGAGATTTGCATCCATAGTCCTAGGCAGTGCATTATAAAATTAAAAGCAAAGACAGCACAAGAACTGGATTTTTATCCTGATAAACATATCTTCCTTAAATTTGATATGTTCATACAGATGAATGAATTTGGATTAATTATGTTCACTTTACTTGCTTTTATTGAAAGAAACTAACATCTGAATGCCAGTTTCTCTGTCAGTTATTTCATATATAAACCTTGGAGTGGTGTGCTATGGAGATCCTTGGGTAATGACAACCTGACACTTCACATCCACTGTAGCTGAGAGAGGGTCTAAAATGCTCTGAGAGCTTGTTCCTTCAGGGTTCTCCTGGAACTGTGCTCTTCAACAAAGGCCTTCCTGCCTCTTTTATTGAAACTGTACACCAGCATGAAATGGTAAAGGGAAAAAAAAATGGATACTTATCAGAAAGGTTTTCCCTGCCTGACCCCCCACTGACCTAGAACATACATACATGCACAAACAGATGCTATCAATTTAATTCCATCTATTGTTCGCAGCATAAATGGGATAATTATCTCCTTACTTCCAATGAATATCCACTTTCTGCAGTGCTTGATATGTAAAACGTACCACACACACATGCACGCATGCACGCACACATGCATGCATTACAGTGCACACACATATACATTCATACATTGTTCTGGGTCATGGCAAGGAAGGTTCATGAGGGATTAAGGTTATATGTTAGGTCACAAAAGGAGCCAAGACCTAGCAAGGTTCTTTACATTATGAATAAGCTGAGATAGTGTTAAATGATTTCAACATAAGATTAACTTTTGGTTCCGAGGTTAGGAACCAGTCATTCATCCAGAGCTTGTCCACATTACCTCATTTAATCCTCAGAGATTTCTATGAAATGAGCAGCTGTGAGGCCCATGTTATGAATATTGCTTAAGGTAACACTGATAAATCAAACTTTGAGACCCAGTAACCTGATTTCAAATCTGATGTCTTGGCACTGTTTTGATTAGTTTGTTAGTGAATTAATCACATGTAAATCACAGCATTTTCCAGCCCCATTTGCACATAAAGCAAACTTAGCTGTGGTTTATTTGAGACTGTCTTGTTCTACGTAGGAACGGGAGCTCTTCCTTTTCCTTACAACGTTGGTGTGTGTGTCATACTACTCCCTCTGATAAAAGATCTCTGACCTGTTATCCAGCCTCATATAGATCTGGGTGAGTTCATCGGTTCCTCAGAGACGGAGGATCCCATGCTGGCGATGATGCCTGAGGTGGGTCAGAATGCAGAGGAGGTTCAAGCTCCATTGGCCATGTGGGAGGCTGGCGTTCAGTGCATAGAACTGGGCAAAGGGAGCAGAGGCCTGGGCTTCAGCATTTTAGATTATCAGGTAAATATGTCCAGTTTTTACTAATTGTTAAAAGGATGCCATATGTTAAAACTGTATTGTTACTAGCAGATAACAAGAAAATAACATGTTAGACTCAAATATAATATTTTCTTATTCTAATTTATCTTTCAGAAAAAACAGTGTGATTCATCAGTTATCATAAAAGGTTTTTTTAGCACTGGTTTCATTGAATTATTTACAATTCAGCTCTTGAATTTGAGGAGCATACAGAACCGATTTTAGGACTAGCATAAAAATACAGTGTTTATCTTTTTTTATAATTTGAAAGTCTGTTTTTATTTTCATGTTTTTAGTTGACAGCTTATGTTTTAATGGTAATTCAGAGTATTAAGTAGTTCTTCCTGAGACAGCCTGAGAGTGCCTGCTCTGGCCCACACTAGGTGTAGGGTCTGAGGCCTCAGTAGACCGCCTGACAGTGCCTGGATCCGGCTTCCCATTAGGGAACTTCCAAAATTGTGCTCCGAGTACCACAAGTAGGGAACAAACGTTAGAAGGAAGCCTGAGTCTACTTGACTGGAGGCTGACTTGGGCCTCTGTTGGAGCTCCTGAATAGCTGATCTGAAGCCATCAGTTCCCTCCAAAATGAAACCCTAGAGAGCCTGAATCCTAGACCAACCAGCTCTATATACCCAATAAAAAAAAAACAGATAAGGCACACCAATAATGCAAACAAAAGCAAACTTCAACTCAGCAAAAGAAGTTTTGACTTTCATACCAGAATCACAAACAACAAAAGAAATCTGCATGCCAAAAGCACAAGGAAAAACAATAAAATGGAAAACCAAAGCAGCGTGTTTCCACCAAACTCCACCGGTCCTGTAGAAGAGTTCGGCAAGGAGAACCTCCTATAGATAACCCGGGACACAGAATTTAAAAGAACAGTCATAAACATGACCAAGGAATTCAATGAATTTAAAGAACACATGAATAAACAAATCAAAGAGCTAAAAGAAGATAGGGATGAACTCCTGACTGAATTCACAAAAGAGATAGAAACATTGAAGAAAACTCAGACTGAAATGAAGAAGGAAATGAAACACTCAATGAGCCAACTTGAACAACAGGAGACTGCTTCAATGCTACAATGAATGAAGTGGAAAACAGAGTATCAACATTGGAGGATAAAGTTAAAGAATTAGATCACTCAAGCAAAGATTGTGTACATTTTTTTGAAAAAATCACAGAAATGGAATATGCAGGAGATGTGGGATACCATGAAAAGATCAAATCAATGTATCATAGGCATAGAGAAAGGAGAAGAATTTCAGGATAATGGTATTGACCAGATCTTAAACAGGATTGTAGAAGAGAATTTCCCCAAAATAAGGAAAGACATCCCCATACAAATACAAGAAGAACATAGAACACCAAACAGACAGGACCAGAAAAGAAACTCCCCACCTCACATCATAGTAAAAACACTAAACCTACAGAACAAAGAGAGAACACTGAAAGCTGCAAAAGAAAAACAACAACTTTCATATAAAGGAAAACCCATCAGGATTACAGCTGACTTATCAGTACAAACTATAAAAGCCCGAAGAGCCTGGACCAAGGTATTTCCAGTTCCAAATTACCATAGATGCCATCCCAGAATACTTTACCCAGTAAAAATGTCTATTATAGCTAAAGGGAAAGAAAAATCTTCCATGACACGAATAGCCTGAAAGAATACATGTCCACAAAACCAGCCCTTCAAAGAATACTTAAAGCAATACACAGATTGGAGAAAGGAAAAACTACACCCCAAGGGCAACAGAAAGAAACTAAATGAAGGTATAATTGTAGAAACACAAAATTAGACAAAGAATGCAAACAGTAACCAAAATGATGGCAACCAATACCCATCTTTCAATAATAACTTTAAATATCAGTGGACTGAACAATCAGTCAAAAGACACAGGCTAGTTGAATGGATTAAGAAAAAAAAATCCATCTTTTTGTTGTCTTCTAGAGACCCATCTGACCTTCAAGGACAAAGACTACCTTAAAGTGAAAGGTTAGAAAAGAATATTTCAAGCAAATGGCACTGAGAAACAGGCAGGGATTGCAATTCTAATATCCGACAAAATAGACTTAAAACTAAAACTAGTCAGAAGAGCTAAAGAGGGTTACTTCATTCTGACCAAAGGAACAATTAACCAAGAAGATATTACAGTCCTGAACACACCAAACTCTAGTGCACCCAAATTCATAAAAACAGTACTATAGGACTTTAAGACACAGATTAACCCCAACTCAGTAATAGTAGGTGACTTCAATACCCCACTGTCTCTATTAGACAGGTCAACTGGACAAAGAATGAACAGAGAGATGTCTGAATTAAATGATACCATACATCAAATTGACCTAACAGACATCTTCTGAATATTCCACCCAAGCACCAAAGAATGCACTTCTATTCAGCACCCCATGGAAATTTCCCCCAAATCGACTACATGCTGGGGCACAAAACAAACCTCAACAAATAACAAATTGAAATAATTCCATGCATTCTATGACCACAATGCAATAAAGCTTAAAATCAACACTGGAAGAAACCCTAGAAACTATATGAACTCATGGGGATTAAACAACAGATTCCTAAATGATGAGTGGGTCAAAGGAGAAATTAAGAAGGAAATAAAAGAATTCCTGGAATTCAATGAAAAGGACAATACAACACAACAAAACCTCTGGGACACTAAAAGCAGTCCTAAGAGAGGTTTGTAGCTCTAAGTGCCTACATTAAAAAAACAGAAAGCACAAATAAATGACATAACATATCAGCTCAAGACTCTGGAAAGGTGAGAACAAATTAAACCCAAACCCAGAAGAAGAGAAGAAATAACAAAAATCATAGCAGAAATTAATGAAATAGAAACAAAGAAAACAATACAAGAATCAATGAATCTAAGAGCTGGTTCTTTGCAAAGCTAAACAAGACAGACAGACCCTTAGCCCAGTTAACCAAAAGAAAGAAAGAGCAAATCCAAATCAACAGAGGCAGATATGAAAGGGGAAACATCACAACAGACATCTAAAAGATCCAGAACATTATAAGGGAATACTTTAAAAACCTATACTCTACTAAATTTGAAAACCTAAAAGAAATGGATGGGTATTTAAAATCATGGGACCCACCAAAGATAAACCAAGAAGTTTAAACAGAACCATAACATATAAGAAAATCAAAACAGTAATAAAAACCTCCCAACTAAAAAAAGCCCATTCCCAGATGTAATTGCAACAGAATTTTACCAGACATTTAAAGAAAATCTACAACCAATACTTCTTAAAGTATTCAAAAAGATAGAAACAGAGGGCGAATTCCTAAATTTCTTCTATGAAGCCATCATCACTCTAATACCAAAACCAGGTAAAGACACAACCGAAAAAGAAAATTTTAGACCAGTATCCTTAATGAACACACATGCAAAAATTCTCAACAAAATACTTGCAAAATGTATACAGGCACACATCAAAAAGATCATTCACCATGAACAAGTAGACTTTGTTCCAGAGATGCAGGGATAGTTCAATATACACATGTCAATAACTCATCAATTATGTAAACGGATTCAAAGAAAAAAACCACATCATCACCTCAATAGATGCAGAAAAGGCTTTTGACAAAAATCAGCATGCATTCATGATAAAAGTTCTAAAGGGAATTGAACTGGAGGGAGTATAATTCAACATAATTTAAGCTATATACAAAAAACCCCACAGCCAACATCATTCTAAATGGAAAAAAAACACAAAAAACTGGAAGCATTCCCATTAAAATCAAGAACCAGAAAAGGATGCCCACTATCTCCACTCCTTTTCAATATAGTGCTTGAAACTCTTGCTAGAGCAGTAAGACAGGAGAATGAAATTAAAGGAGTACTAATTGGAAAAGAAGAGGTCAAGTTATCCCTTTTTGAAGATGATAGGATACTATACCCAAGAGATCCCAAAAATTCCACCAGAAACTTCCTAGAACTGATCAACACTTTCAGTGAAGTGGTAGGTTACAAAATTAATCCACATAAATCAGTAGCTTTTCTATACCATAACAAGCAATTTGAGAAAGGGTACAGGGAAACCTTCCCATTCACAATAGCTGCAAAAAAAAAAAAAAAAAAAAAATCTCAGAATTAACCTGACCAAAGATATCAAAGATCTCTACAATGAAAGTTTTAAATCTTTAAAGAAATGACACCAGGAGATGGAAGGACCTCCCATGCTCATGGATCGGAAGAAATAATATTGTGAAAATGACCATCCTACCAAAAGTGATATATAGATTCAATGTAATCCCAATCAAAATTCCTGTGACTTACTTCACAGAGAAAAAAAAAAATTTCTTAAATTTCTATGGAAGCACAAAAGGCCCTGGACAGCCAAAGCAACCCTGAGCACAAAGAGCAACGCTTGGGGCATTACTCTACCAGATCTCAAAGTATACTACAGAGCTATAGTCATAAAGACAGCATAGTACTGGCACAAAAATAGACACATAGATCAATGGAACATCATTGAAGACCCAAACCTGAGTACACACAATTTTAGCCACCTGATATTTGACAAAGGTGCCAAGAACACAAAGTGGAGGAAATACAGCATCTTCAACACATGGTGCTGGCAAAACTGGATCTCTACCTGTAGAATGAAACTAGATCCTTGTCTTCCACCTTGCACAAAAGTTGACTCCAAATGGATCATAGACCTCAAAGTGAAACTCAAAACTCTGAAACTATTAGAGATTGGCAGTAACCTACAAGATACAGGTGTAGGAAAGAACTTTCTAAATTGGATACCAGTTGCTCAGGAATTAAGATCAACAATCAACAAGTGGAGCTTCATTAAATTTAAAAACTTCTGTAAAGCAGAAGAAACAATCAAGAAAGTAATATATAAACCCAGACTGAGAAATAAATCTTCACCACTGACACATCTGACAGAGGGTTAATATTCAGAATATATAAAGAACTCAAAAACAAACAAGAAAGAAAATTATCCAATTAAAAATTGGCTAAAGATCTACCAGTTCTTAAAGGAAGAAATAAAGGTGGTTAAGAAACATCTTAAAAAGTGTTCAACATCATTAGTAATTAAGGAAATTAAATCAAAACCACCTTTAGGTTTCACGTTATCCCAGTCAGACTGGCTAGGATCAAGAGAACAAATGATACCAAATGCTGGCAAGGATGTGGAGAAAGGGGAATGCTCATCCATTGCTGGTGGGATTGCAAATTCATGCAATCCCTGTGGAAAACAGTGTGGAGACCTCTTAAACTAAAAATGATCCTACCATATATGACCCTGTTATACCACTCCTTGGCATATACCCAAAGGACTCATCCTATTGCAGAGACATTTGTACAACCATGTTTGTTGCTGCTCTTTTCACAATAGCTAAGAGATGGAAGCAACCTAAGTGTCCCTCTCAGCTGATGAATGGTTAACAAAAATGTAGTATATTTACACAATGGAGTTCTACCCAGCTGTAAAGGAAGATGAAATAATGAAATTTTCAGGTAAATGGATGGATCTAGAAACTGTTATACTAAGTAACGCAGACTCAGAAAAACAAATGATGTATTTTCTCCCTCATTTGTGGATCCTAGCACTAAATCCTTATAATAGATGGAGTCATTTTCCCCTCCCACCTAATCAATTGGCCTTAACTGCACGTGGGGGAGGGCCTAAGAGTATATAAGTCATGAACACCATGGTGTACCTCTCGCCATTTTGTACAACCGTTGGGATGTCACAGAATCTATATTTGAGTGTGTACTTTTCCGTGCAGCTGTAATTGTGTGTGTGGGGGGGTATCCAATCTTCTGTAAATAAACCCCTAGCCTACATTCTGTTAACAGGTCCAAAAAACTACTTAGGATTTAAAAAAATAAAACGAACAGATCTAGTCTAAACCTTCATTATTGCGCCAAAGTTGACCCCATGTTGGCAAATCCTTTGGTCTTTGACTGCTTATTCCTCCTTTTACCCCCTTAAATTTCATTGTATGTATATTTTTATGTAACCTGCTTCAAGTTATTTCTGGAAAAATGTGTTAAAAATTGCCTCTCAGTGGAATAATATAAATACTCTAAAATTAAAAAAAATTTCTTTTATATAATATGAACAATGAATTTTTAGTTGGATTCATTATAAAATCTAACACTCCAGTCATTTTACTAAGTTTATCACTGTTTTTAAATTGGTCCAAGGCAGCCTGCACCCTTCGCTGAAATATTTTCTGCTAGGCAAATGAGGAGATGCTAGCCCCGGTCTGGAAGAACACGGCTGCTGCTCCTAATAGTTTTGAAGCAAGCTATCTCAGATGCCTCCAGGGCCTGTTAACACTGAGTGGCAAATGCTGCAAGGCTTCATTTGGTATTTCTTCCTTTCAAAAGTCAGGTCCTATGTCAGTATGTGAACATCTGACAACATCCAGCTTTACAGATGCTATTACTATTAATGCCCTTGACATTCATCCTCAAGTGACAATTTACAAAAATTGACAGATTATCCAAAACTCAAATTCCATCTTGAAGTTATCTACCATTTATTTAAAAAATTATGTGTTTGACTGTATTGCCTGCATGTATAGAAGTGCACCTGTGTCATGCAATGCCTGCAGTGGTCAGAAGAGGGCATCAGATCCCCTGGAACTGTAGTTAGTGACAGTTGTTAGCTGCCATGTGGGTGCTGGGACTTGAACCCCAGTTCTCTGCAAGAGCAGCCAGTGCTCTTAACTGCTGAGCCATCTTTAAAGGCTCCATATCTAGCATTTTTATGGAATCTCCTCAGCAAACGAGGATGCTGTTGTTTCAGATAAGGTCCTCTAATCTCTAAAGTGAAGTAGTAATAACTCTTGCCTAATAGTTATTAGAAATCTTGTATGAAATTTTTAACGAACTTGAAACTTTTAGCTTTTCACTACTGTTCAGAAGGGAGAACTTGTAAAACCTGTTTTTGATGAACCCGTTCTTTCCATCTTCTGGCTTTTAGGACCCCATTGATCCTGCAAGCACTGTGATAGTAATCCGTTCTTTGGTGCCTGGTGGCGTCGCTGAAAAAGATGGCCGACTTCTTCCTGGAGACCGCCTGATGTTTGTCAATGACATTAACTTGGAGAACAGCAGTCTTGAAGAGGCTGTGGAAGCTCTGAAGGGAGCGCCCTCGGGCACCGTGAGGATTGGGGTGGCCAAGCCTTTGCCTGTAAGAATTTGGATTCTGTGGATTTCTTTGTATATTTGCAAGCAAAATGGCTGGTTGGGCTTTTTTTTTTAAGTTTCAGTGTTCTCATAATTGAATTTTCATTCTGGGTACTTTTCCTAAGTATGGTTTTGACTGCATGAACAATGAATTAATTTTGACTCCTTCTTCTGGCCTCCACAGGCACAAACACTATATATATATACACACACACATATATATGTATATCTTTATTCTTTTGTGCTTTTTTTGAACCACTTTTATTTGAAAATAAGGGTATAATGTACCCCGAATCAGATACTGCTAAGAATTACAAATTCAAGTATTAAAATGCTACTAAAAATTAATAGCAATCTGGGTATGTTGGTGCAGGCCTTTGATCCCAGCACTTGGGAGGAAGAAGCAGTCAGCCTGGTCTACATAGTGAATTCCAGGCCAGCTGGGGCTACAGGGAGATCATTAACAATTAACACTAGAATCTATAATCTTAGTTGAATAAATTAGAAAATCTGACAGGTTGACCTAAGTTCTTGAATTATGTTACTATCAGAGCAGCAAACTAAGCTTTAAAGATGGGTTCATGAGTCTGTGAGTTTGCTTGCAGGGAGCAATTTCCAGGTTGTCTACCACACACAGTATTGGAATGCAAATGCCAGACAAAGCTGTGCATTTCACAGGTGCAGGGAGTGCAGCAGCCCTCTGCCCTGGATTGCAATTAAATGTTGGACACGTTGTCTCTGTTTGAGTTTTTCCAGTATATAAGCATAGTTTTAATGAAAGGGCACTAAATATTCTTTTCCTTAAGAAGATGCAAACACTTAAACATATTTGTATAAACAGCAATAAGAATTTGTTACTTTAGAGCAAAGAAAATTTTCAAATAGTAATATTTTAAAAAAAAATATGTATCTTAAGTGTCAGTTAAAATTATTCCATGTACCAGTTTTGTTCCAGGAACCTGTAAAAATATATTTATGAAAATATAAAGAGATGCCTGGAGGGAAAAATGAAGATTGAGGTGATCTAGCCTAAAGTACGGCCCGTGTTCTAGAACTTATAAGAAAATATCTATACAAGGGGGATATAGGAATGAAGATGGACCATTAAGGAAGCCTACGTTGTTGCAGCTGGACCACAGATTTAGTTCTGGTCTTTCTGTTAGACAAGAGACATGACAGACATGCCCCGGTAGATGCCTTTGCTGCTGTTAAGGAGAAAACATATCAGCTATTTAGAAGCAAAGACTCTTTCTAGCTAGTTCCAAAGTAAATTTCTTCCAATATAATATTTGATGATTCAAATTCAAATGGTGAGTATTTCTATTACTTAAAGTGAGGCCTAATAAATATTAAAAATATCTATTGGAAAATAAGAAGTAAGCTTTTCCTATAATCTGCATGGACTACTGATACGGAATGACATGTTATTTAATATTTATTCCTTCCTATTAGAGACTGGAATAAAAGTGTCAGGTTTATCAGCTAGTGTGACGAAGATTACACTATAGTAGTTCAGGCGTTTCATTTACACAGACTGCACACTTGTGCCATTTTTGTTTATTTGGTCCTATAAGCCATGTTGTATTAATGATTACGTATCTCCTGTGAATTTAGTTTCTAGTATCTTAAATTCTTCATGCAAGATTTTCTAATGGCTATCTAGCCAAAGGTGCTCTCCATTTCACTTTAGAGAGATTAGTGGGGTTCACCTGTAGTACTTACCACCAGTCCATGTCAGGTGAATTACATTCTTTAGCATGATGCTTGAAAAATAGCAGAAACTGATTCTTCTCTTTTTTTAGTATTTTATTTATTATTTTTATTTTATGTGTATGTGTGTATTGCCTGCATGTAGGTAAGTGCACCCGTGTTGTGCAATGCCTGCAGCCAGAAGAGGCTGTCAGAACCCCTGGAACTGGAGTTAGGACAGTTGTTAGTTGCCATGTGGTTGCTGGGATTTGAACCCGGGTCTTCTGCAAGAATAACCAGTGTTCTTAAACACTGAGCCATCCCTCCAGCCCGATTCTTCTTTCTAATGCTTTATTCATCTGCAGCATTAAAAGCCTTAATGCTTAAAAGTTGCCTTTCATTATTGGGCCTGGATATTTGGCAGAGTAAAATAACCAGATTAGTATTATATAAAAATTGTTGATTTTGATAGACATTTGTAAAAAAAAATGAGAAAAATAGTAGAGATTCTCATCTAACAGACTATGCTTATGCTAGAAAAATAGCCTCTCTGTCTTCTCAAAGAAAATGCTTGATATTAATGTGTCAATTTCATGCTTGTCATACTATTGTGAGGTCATGTTGTTATTTGAAAATGTCATTGTTTTTCTCCCTTCATGTTTTTTTCTCCTATTCTTACTTTCTGTTTTTCATTCTCTGTATTTCCCATAAACTTCACCTTTCACCTGCAGCTTTCTCCAGAAGAAGGTTATGTTTCTGCCAAGGAGGATACCTTTCTCTGCCCACCGCAGTCCTGCAAGGAGCCAGGGCTGCCTGACAAAGCCCTCTTCAGGGCCAGCTTGGCTCTGGTTAGTGGCCACATCTGATCAAGGGTTGTTTTTCAAATTCTTGTGTATCTTTGTCTTTGAAAATATTCTGACGCTAGGGCTCTGCTGCGTTTCTTGCTCCATGTGGTTAGAAGCTCAGTCTGCACACATTGCTTTAAACTGGAGCGTGAATTATGTCTTTGATACTATATATTACGGTAATACTAATTTGGGGGAGGTAATTCCTTTTGTTAATATTTTTAAATTTACGGTCTTGAAATAGCTATTTAGAAAGATTTAGTATATGAGGTAATTGTTTTGTTCTTTTTTTTTAATTTTTACAAAAACTTCATTGAGAATTTCATACATGCATATAAGGTGTTCTGATCAAATCCATGCCCACTCCTCCCTTCCAACATTGCCCCCTCTGAAGAGGTAACCCTAAAATCTTTTAAGGATTAGATACAAGCTCCCAAATACTCCTGACATTTTTGGCCTTGGAACAGAGTATGTTGCTAACAGGCCCAAGGACATTTTGATTTTTGAAGTAATTTTTTACTCTTTTCTCCAAGGGCATTATAATTAGTATGTTAGGAATTTGGGGGCTTTCTGTGGTGTTATACAATATCTAGTGATAGCAACTTCATTTTGAAAAATTACAGGACATGAAAGTGTCATTGTCTTTAAAGTCCACCAAGAAACAATATTCCTTCAGCCTGCTTAAATCTATGCCAATTAAAAACCTTAGTTCACCTTTATAAAATCTTAGTAATTTGTAATAGCCCAAAGTGTCCTCAGTTGTCCTTTTATAAATTATTTATTCTTTTTTTTTACTTTTTATGTTTATGATGTTTTGCCCTCATGTAGATAAGTGCACCCAATGCATGCAATGCCCACAGAGGCTAGAAGAGGGCATCACATCCCCTGGGACTGGAGTTAAGGATGGCTATTAGCTGCCATGTGGGTGCTGGGAACTGAACTTTGGGAGCAGCCAGTACTCTTAACTGCTGAGCTCTCATCTCTTCAATCTTTTTTTTAAATATTATTTATTATTTTTTTATGTGTATGTGTGTATTTCCTGCATGTACGTAAGTGCACCTGTGTTGTGCAATGCCCGCGGAGGTCAGAAGAGGCTGTCGGATCCCCTGGAACTGGAGTTACGGACAATTGTTAGCTGCCATGTGGGTGCTGGGATTCGAACTCAGGTCTTCTGCAAAAACAGTCAGTGTTCTTAACCGCTGAGCCATCGCTCTAGCCACCTCTCTTCAGTCTTTTTAATGAACTGTGTATCCCTGAAATGATCCCTCAGTTTCCTTGGTTCCTCATTTCATCTCTACAGTAATTGAGTTAATGGAGGTTTAGGCTCTCTAAGGTTTGAAGGCATTAGTGATAGGTATATAAGTTATTGGCTTATTCTTTTTTGCTATTACTTAGAAATATTTGCTTATTGTAATCTGACATAACGTTCAGCTAGCACTGTCTGTCTAGATATCACATACAAGCAGTTATTACCAAGATCATTGTGCATAATAGGTAACCTTCACATTATAGTGAATTTGAACATGGATTTAAATGTATTATCAGGTCTATGAAATATATTTCAAGAGAATCATTTTGAAATATTCCTATATATTTAACAGCTTTTTACCCTACTGTGGCCTGCTATAAAGTTAAAATGCTTATAATTTCCTTCAGTATGTCAACTGAAATCACAAAGGCTAAAACAGTTTATGAGATTCTAACATCAGAATAACCATAAAATTAATGGTAATATCAGAATGGGATTGTTTCTACCTATTTTGAGTTGTGTGTAAGTGAATTACACAAAAAGTATCAAATTCAACATGCTTGCTTCATTCTCCTGTGTCTGCCAGAGAAGACAGCAGTAGGAGTTGAGGTGTGGTGGGACTCTCTACCTGTCTATGAATTTTCTAGTGGAAGTTTATTTACATAAAGCTTACCATAAACAGTTCATAATTAGGCCACTTTGTTGTTAGTATGAGTTTAGCACACAGATTTTTCTTGCTGGTTTCTACAACTCATTCAAACAGATAATCACATAGCTGCCTTTTTGAATAATGGTTTATTTCTGTTGAATAGGAAAAGTGATGCTTCATTTTATCGTAAAATGTTGAGTTCATGTATACTGGAAAGTGTAAATATTTTCCATTTATGGAAGTACTCAGGCATAGAATTGATTAGTTTCTTTGTTAATCACTGCCTTTAGCTCTTTAATGGATTGACTTAGTCTCGGATGCCAGTGGCCCCTGCTGTAGGTGGGCAGTACAGCCCTCTGCTGTAGGTGGGCATTAGCCCAGCTTTCATGTTGAAGAGTGGGAAGATGGATACAGAAAACAGGATAGACAAAAAGACCGTGCCCCTTTGCCTTTTAGCTTCAAGTGGTAAGCGTGATATGTGTGATAAGGATAATAATTGGCTGGTCTTATTTTATCCCTAGGTAGATGCACCTGATCCTGAATCAGTAGAAGAATCAAGATTTGAGTCTCAGTACTCTCCTGATAATGACAGTGTCTACTCCACCCAAGCATCCATTTTATCTCATCATGGAAGTGCTTGTAGCGATGGTCTGAACTTTAGCTCCTCCCTTCCATCATCACCTCCCAAGGTACAATAGAAATGCCATTTCATTTTGAGAAACGTCAGTGTGTAACTTTTCAGAGGTCAGAGTTTCTGGGGAGCTGTAGGCATAATATGTTAATGATGTCAAGTCTTTCTAGTCATGAATTCACATCAGATTAGAGTGCAGTTTTGTTTATTATTGATTGGTAATCTTTCAGTCTGCTAGTGACTATTTAATTCTAATGTTTATGTGACAGACAAATGGAAGCAGAGGCTCACAGTTTTGATTAGGATTTTCCTATAAAAAATAAACATTCGATGAAATATATTTCTTTTGTTGTTATTTCAGAAAGGGTCTCCCTGTAGCCCCAGCTGGCCTGAACTTGCTGTGTAGACCAGGCTGGCCTCAATCTCACAGAGATAGATCCGCCTGCTTCTCTGAAATATATTTCTCATGCTGTGCTTTTAATAGTGTCTTTGGAAAAATTAGAACACCCACTTTATTTTTTAATGGTTTTAAACTGACTTTTAGGCAAAGTTGAATAGTAAAATATTTTTCACATCAATTTAACAATTGCTAGCTAATATAAACTTCATCCACTATGTAAAGTGATGCCAAAGCATACTTTACAAAAAGGTTACAGTGGAAGGCAAAGTATGTTTCAGTCAGTGGGTATGAATGGAGTGCTTGGTTGCTATTTGCCTTATCTGTGCTGTCTGTACTTTAACAGTAGGTTATTAGCACAAATGTCACAACTCTATTCATTTTCTTGGTGACATACCCTGCAGTGTTCAATAAGTAATATTTAAAAACTGATCCAAAATTGGAAGTGCAAACTGGTATGTTACAACATGTTTTAATTTGGATTGGCGATTGAATGCTTTTCCAAGCTAGCCTTGGGTTTTCACTAATCAGTGGCCTCTGCGCAGAGGCCACTGATATATATATATATATATATTCTGAAAGTTGATATTTAAAGGAAGTAAATTATGCATATATTTGTACTATGAGGATGTGTGCACATGTAGGTAGAGTAAAAATTAAAATTGATGGGCACAATACTCCCCAACTTCTGGAAAAGTTATCTTTGAAGGAAAGAAGGAAGCATGGGAATTTTGCTCTATCTGTAACATAGCCATTGTTCACGAAGAATGACTGAAGATGGAAAAGCATCTATTATCCAGGAGACTTGTTCCTGTGTGGATAGATTTTCCTTTCTATGTTGGAAATATACCATAATTGGACATGAAGATAAAGAGAACTGGACAGCACTTTTTCTCAAACATCAAACATTATATTTTCTGCATAAACTGAATTAAGTGGAAAAGGGTCTCATTCACGAATGAGTTACAAAGTGGGGTTTCTATAGGTCTGGCATAGTTTTCTTCTTTTACCGATTAACAACTGTCTCTGGCCAGAACATTTTCAAAGCATTTCTGTTATGTTTGAAGTACACCTGTTATCTTTGGAAATGACGCTGGGCCATCTCCTTCTGTTGGTTTGCAAGGCATCATCTTGAGCTGAGCAGCTGCTCCCCTTGTGTACACCTGAGGTCTCTGGCTGTGGCCTGCCTGGAATGTGTCCATATTTGCCGTCCTCGGGGCTGGAAGCTGGTCTCGTCATTGCCTCATCCATAGCATGGTGCCCTTCTGCCAGTGGGGCAGATTGCATTGTTTAATGTAGTAATTGTTACTTACAGGGCTTACACAGTCTGCATACTGAGAAGCATGTACTTTACAGGGAAAACCCTGACTAGATGTAGCAAAACATACTGACTTGCTGAAGTCTGTTTCCGTTTTCATTCCCTAAGCAGTTTTCTCTTTTGTTGAAGCAAAGTTTGGCAAATCGGACCAACTACCGAAATATTAAAACTACAAAACAACAAATAAGACCTTACTGAGGGTGTTTAAAATACGTTATGAAACTCCTATATGCTTTCAGTTTTCATGTAAACTAAGATAGTTCCTGCCTCATAGTGAAACAGTGCAACTCTGGTGGTTTTCTTTTGTGCTTGTGATTTTGCTTGTTTTTGTCTACCTTTGTAGTGCCCAGGTTTCTACTAGGAAAAAATTATGTAAATGAAAAAGCTATATATTCTTCCTTTTTCTTTGCACAAAATTCATATTAAGAGATTTGTTAAGGAATTCAGAATTGATGTCTTAATAAAACTGTAGGCTTACCTCAGAACTTTTTATTTAATAAAATGAAACCATTAGCAAATACGGTAATTTTGCATATGTGGTTCTAAACATTACATAATCATATAGTACATATGGATATTGAAGAAAGATGTTTCCATACTAATTTGAACGAATGGTGAACTAGAGCCTGAGAATCTCAGTGTTACCTCCGACTTTTGACTTTGGGTGAGGATTGGAAATGTACATATAATTAACCTAACTTACCTCTTTGATGGAAGGTCTTTCTACCTTGGTCAGGTATGTTACTGGGACTTATAAGAGCTGACCTTGGAGCATCACTTGCCCTTGGGGAAGCCTTGTACTTCAGAGCAGAGGTTAGGACTGACCAGCAGGTTAAGTTAAGCATCAAAGGCTGAAGCTGGAAACTGTTCTCCTGTCGACAGAAGTCTCCTCTCCTGGTGGGGAGGGGGTATATTACTCTTTGTTTTCACTCGCTATCACTCAAGAATTTAAATATATCCACTTCTATGACTTCTGACTTACAGAGGCAGGGCTGGGCATGGGGACAGTCTTACCATCTACGGGCGGTGAGCTTCAGGCACGGCAGGATTACATAGTGAAATACCGTCTCCAAATAGCCCCCCCCAATAAAGAGGAATGAAATGTGCATTTTAGAGTCGACATAGTTGTAACCCCTGAGCTTTGTTCCCTTCTTATTCCAAATTTTAATTTTTTGGCTTATTACCTGAAATGTTTATTCGGTTTTCCTTGGTGCCTCTAAAGACATGACAAAATACCGTAATAATTTCTTAATACGCTGATTAAATACTCAGCATAGTTTCTGAGAGAATTCCTGCTTTTGAAAAATATATATCAGCCTAAGAAACCAATTAGTAAAGATTTAATAGTTGTGTGTTGTGTTCTCTGTTCCTGATTGTCCATACCTGCATGATGCCGTCCTCTTTACATCCACACTCTCAGTCTGCCACCAGGGAGGGAACTGTAACTCGTGGTACAAGACCTTCATTCCTCACTGCTAATTCTACCAAGACATACTGTGCATTCTAGTATGGGTTGAATCTGTGTTTGTTAATATGGGATTGTTCTTGGCACTTTATATACCAACCAATGGGTTCCATTATCATAAAAAGCAATTTGCTGTATTCCTACAAATCTCTACTTTGTGTAATTCTCTAACATAAAATATTCTGCCTTCATATGAGCATCTGTTTCATAATGGGGCCTGGAGAGGTGGTTGAGATCAAAAACTTAATTGAATCACTCTAGTCAAAAGGATGAGGGTGATTATCAAAAAATTAGTGACAGA
>NW_008351881.1:6171503-6199595 GCF_000622305.1 Nannospalax galili | reverse complement strand
AAAGAATGATAGTAAGTTAGAAGAGACAGGGCTTTGAAGCATAACAAGAATTCTCTGTTAAAATGTTTATTGCAGTAGACTATATGAACTATTATTCAAATAGGTAGTATGTTCATGTATAACCTTAATTTTGCATTGCACTTAAGGAACATAGCTTTTTTCAGATATATTTAACCTTTTAATTTATCATCTCTCCCAATTTTTCTTGAGAAAGAATATATCAAGTGAACACATTACTGTAGAATTTTCAAAGATTTCACTTAAGATAACAAGTAGCACTGGAAAATTGTAGAGTTGTTTTTGGACATTTGATAGAGAAGAACCGTTTTTCTTTAGATCCATGTGACTTTTAAAAATAAGACACAGCCGGATGCTCAGCAACCAGCATTTCTGAAGTGGTGTGTGTTGTCTCCCGTGTTGATTAGCTGTTTCTCTTCTCTGTGCCTATGGAAGTCCTTCATGAATAATGCATGGACATTTCTGCTGTATTATTTCCAGTGCTCCCCAGCTAACAAGGGTGGATGGACCCCTTTTTCTGGTGAAAAGCAGTTTTGATTATTTTTCTTTGAGGGGTGAGTGAGAGGATTTTCTGCTAATTATTATAATTAATTTAGTTACTCTGAAACTTACCCATTCTTTAGTAAGTACATTATTATTTTTCATAAGAAAAAAGTGACCAAAGTTGGATAAAGGAGCCACAGCTACTGTTTAGATTGTGGAGTCTAGAGGAGCTGTCATATTATTGTTTTTAAAAATGATCACTTGTGTGAGAGGGTACCACAAGTAGTCTGTGTACCAGGAAATTTGATAATTTCATAGAAATGATAGCTTGCATTGAAGAACGGAAGCACAATAAATTGTTCTGAATTAGTTAAATGCATAGGTAAAACGAAAAGAGACCTATAGCTCATTCTACATCTGAAGTAGATTCTAGATGGCCAATGTCTAAAAACAAGTCATTTGTAAAATAGAAGAAAATACTAAAAAGCATATCCTTCTTTTGTGATAGGATTTGTGAGAGGTACATAAAATCCAGAGTCATAAAAGTGACATTTGTGCATAATGAAGTATTATAAATTTAAAAGACTTGTATAATATTTTCAGTCTATATCACAGGCTTCATATTCACAGCAATCCTTAAAACAACTGCTTTGCTCACGGATGTAAGTGGTGCAATATATCTGTTGTGCACTTATATAAGTATGTAGAATTTTAAAGTTTCAAGGAATTGTGGAAAATGTTCAATATACAGTCAAGAGAGGTTCTGTGATCTAGAGATTGCTGATAATAGAGCCTGGATTAGAACAGAGATTTAATGACGCCCTAATTTAGTATTCCTTCTGTTTATCCTATAGAATATGCAGCTTTTTCCTACAATAATCTGAATTTCAAGGCTTTCTATTCTTCTGCATGAATACCTACGACTGTCTATCTGTAGTTTGCTTCTGGAGGTGCTTGTGGATCCACATCCATTGCTGTTATACTTTGTGTGGTGGACCTCGTAATGTAGAGGAGCTTCCAACTAAGTGTGATTTGGAAATGCATCATGTGATTCTTTATGTAGTTCTAAATCTGAATTGTTTAATTTGTGGACAAGATATTGTATCTAAAATTATCTATTTGGCCTATTCTACAAGTGTAACTCGGTAAAACTTGAGATAAATGATTTGCAAGAAATGTAGAGAAATTTGTGAAATTAAAAGTATATAGAAAACATGTTCAGTGAAGAATTTATATATTTATTATGGCTTTTAAAATATTGACTAAATGTATTTTATTTTTCTCTAAATAGTTACTTTATAAACTAAATCATTCCAAGCCACAATTTTTATTTCTGTTTTGTTTTTTGATCATCAGGATGTCACTGAAAATTCTGATTCAGTGCTCAGCCTGCATTTGCCCTTGGAAGAGCTCTATGCCCAGAACCTCCTGCAGACCCAGGACGCGGGTTCTTCCATAGATCTGAGCACGGGGGCTGATTCTGCCTTTTCCGTCACTGATTACATGCCTGCAAATGCTGTCGGTCAAAACTACAGATGTGAAAACATGGCAGCTTGGACCCCACCTCAGTTAACCAGCGAAGTTACACACAGCGCCCAAGTAGCTTCTCCTGCACTGCCGGATTCAACGGGACAGGTGCTGTTCTGAAGATAGGACCCGTGTTCTGATGAGGCAGGGGAAGGTGAAGAGTCAGCGTCCTGCCTGGTCTCTTTGTTTGGGATGAGTGCTTGCCTCACTCTGAAGCAACCTCTGAACTCGATTGATCGTGGCTCTTGCTGATTAGAGACCGAGCATGTGCGGTGTTGAAATGACCACTCCAAAGTCTGTTTTCTTCCACGTGACTTCTTTTTCCTTTCTTCCTTTCTTTCAGGGTTCAGAGTATTTGGCTGAACAGACTTCTCTGGCCTCTAATGCTGAGTGCGCCATCCTACACACCATGTCCAAAGAAGCTTTTGAGAGGACTATTACTATAGCAAAAGGAAATTCCAGTCTCGGTGAGTTCCTCACTTTACTCCACCCCCTTGAGAGCTCAGGTATCAAATGGTAGATTTCAATGTTTTTTTTTTTGTTTTTTTTTTTTTTTTCTGCACACAATAGGTTTTAGAAACTTTCTTGTGCTGTTTGTGATTTTCTTTTTATGCACTCATTATTTTCCTGAAATGGGTAACAGGTTTGTTTATTTCATACTATCTTTAGTCTCCCATTCTCTTAAGTATTTCTGAGTATTCAGCAGCCTCATTTACATTCTAGTAAAAGATATATGAATTGTTTGTGTATGAAAGAGCAAATCAGAAAAGGAATTCTTAGGAAATGAAAAGTCAGCTATGTAGAGTTCTAAATTCTTTGGAAAAGTAAATTATTACTTTCTTTGAATTTTGCTAGTTATGTGTGAGTCAGATTGTATTTAATTTCTTTCATTCACTGATGTAAAGACCAAGGACCACCAGGTGTGCCACTACCCAAATATGAATGTGAGTTATTCCACAGTGCTTCCCAGGTGGCAGGATTCTGAAATCCTCTGTTACCCATAAAGTCTTTGGCTGGCTAATAATCACAAAAACCCTCTAAATGGGCCAAGAAGACTTCCTGAGGAACTGAAACCCAGGCTACAGTAGGCAAAACTGTTGGAACAGGGCCTGTGCTCCCTCACTGAGGTGGGCAGTCCAGTCTCTGACACTTGGAGTTGAGCTAGATGATGCATCAGGAGCTCGGGATGCCCAAATGAGGTCCAACCCTGGTTAGCCCTTACATCAGGACTCTCCTCCTCCATGGTGGCCAGCCAGCACCTTTCACACTGACACCTTATGTGTGGCCTGATTTCTTGTTGAACTTGAGATTTGGGAGAGGAGTTCCCAGAGTTCCAGCCTCTCCTAGATTTCCTTTTGTTTGTTGGATACCTAACAATAGCAGCTGAAAATGAAATTATAATGGAAGATTTTTACAGTTATACTGTATATATATTTATATATATAAATATATATATACACACGTGTGTATGTCAGTGTATATGTAATTTCATATAGTACATAAAATTCTGCTTACTCTTCATGTAATGTATTTGTATTAAATAGAATGTATGTTAAACATTACATGTTACACCATGTATAGATATAATTAATGCATATACTAAATTTTCATGTAACATATGGTATAAATAACATGTATATTAAATTCAGTAATTGAAAGCATAGGCTCCAGAATCTTCTATAACTCATTAATTTTAAAGTAGTATCACTTTCTAATGCATATCAGATTCATTTCACCTGTTCAGTGTTTCTGAAACCATGTATTCACATGTGAAGCCAGATACTCTGTAGATGTTATCAGGAAATGATTCCCATGTTTCATGGTTTTGGGTATGGGCTGACAGTGCTTGCAGGTGGAGGCTGGTCTCGGAGAAGCAGCCCTGGAAGCACCATTTCTGTTACAGAGCCACAGAACCCTGCTTACACTCAGACAGCTCGGGACAGAAAAACCTCCTTGGAAAACCCTACCAAGTTTATTTGTTCAGCTACTGAATATTTATTCTTTTTTTTAATTTTTACAAAAACTTTATTGAGAGTTTCATACATGCATATAAGGTGTTTTGATCAAATCCGTGACCACTCCCTCCCCTCCAACATTCCCCCCTCTGAAGAGGGAACCCTAAAATCTTTTAAGGATTAGATACAAGCTCCCAAATACTTTTGACATTTTTGGCCTTGGAACAGAGCATGTTGCTAACAGGCCCAAGGACATTTTGACTTTTAGCCAAGAAACTGGCTACATTTCTTTGGAGTCTTTTTACCCTGATTGCCTAGCCAATTCCTACCTCCTATTCTTATTACACCATACTTTGAAGGGGTTACCCAAATTGCCAATAGGGCACAGGGACGCAGACCGCTCTGGCTTCTTCCATGCTGAACAGGGACACAGGGTGAGGCAATTGGAGTATTCTTTCAGTGGATCTATCTAAAAGAGTCCCAAATTGCATAACTCTTACCTCTAAGGGGAGCAGAAACTCCTTGAGTCATGAATAGGAGATGTGAAGGAGAAGTAAAGGCAAGAGTAATTAGCATTACAAGTTCTAGACAGGGAACTAGAAAAAAGTCAGAACAGGGCAATTTTCAAATGTTCATATGAGAGTCCATTGGCGTTTCTTGACAAGGGCTTCCAAAAGCATCTCTCTATTGGGTTCCTCATCATTTTTATATGCCGTTCATGATACCATAATAGAATTCCTATCCTCCAGGGACATGTGCTTGAGAGGGGACACTACTTGTCAAAAGAACTTCTTTCTAAAGGCCTACTGTGATAGTCACTCCTACAGAGAACTCTGAAGGCCTAACAGTGTTGAATCCTGTCAAATACTTCCTTCAGTTGGAATGATTTATAGACTTTTTTATAGACACCATTAGTATGTCACGATGTATTGTTTTCCATTGTGGTTAAGTATACATAACATAAAGTTGACATGCGTTATTTGACATTAAGTCCATTCACTTTACTGCTCCTCCATTACCATTATCACCTCCAGAACTCATCTTCCCCTCCAGAAACTGTATCAATTCCCCTCCCTCCCTGCTTCCCCCCCACTCGTGAGTTCCCACCCTCCCCCACTCTACTCTGTTTGATGATGCGTTGACTACCTCTAGGTACTTTATGTGAGATCCTCCAGATGCTACAACATTTAACGTTTGTAGCTTTATTCTTTCACATACCATAATGTCTTGAAGGCTCGTTCATGTAGCATATGTCAGAAACGTCATTTGTCCTAAGGCTAAACACTGTTCCATTGTAGGCAAACATGTCGTTTTCTTAATCTTTTTATTTGTCGATGGGTGCTGGAATTGATCGTACCCTAGCTTTTAGTTTATCTAAAAATAGGTTAATTAAGACCTTGGGGGAAACAGTGAAAATTAGAAGTATCCTTTTCTATCACATCTAGAAATCCATTTAAACCTCGGTAGCTTGGTTTTAAAATTAAAAGTCTCAAAGAAGTCTGTGACCTGGGAGCATGAGAGTAGCGTTTATGTGGGAAGCCACAGTGCTGCAGCTTGTGCTCACCTGGTGATAGCGGTGTAAGTCACCTTCAGGCTCACGTTTCCTCTTTTTTTGGCCTCATTCCCACTGTTTGAAGTAAGACTCACACCCACAGTATTTATAGAGGTGCATTTTTAACGTAGCTTACATGGAGGTTTTGTTGTTGTTTGAGACAAGGTCATAATATGTAGCCCAGGCTGGCCTCAGACTCACAGCCATCTTCCTGTGTCAGCCTCCCATCTGCTGCAATTACAGATGTGAGCCATCACTCCTAGCCTGTGTTCTTATCTCTTTCTCTTTTTTATTCCATTTATTTTGTTATGATTCAACAAACATTTTGTTTTTATTATAATTGTTTTTTATTCTTAAGAAATCCATATGTGTATACACTGAACTATCGTACCTACCTGCCATTTCCCTTCCCCAGTTCCCTCTATATCTTCATGTCCCCATCCAACTCCATGTCTTTTTGTTGTTGTTTTGATAACTCATTAATTTCAAGTAACCCACTAAGTCCAAGTAATGCTGCTTATATGTGCTTGAATGTGGGGTTATCCCCTGGGTCATGGGAAACCGACAGTGGGAACACTTTCAAGAAAGAATCCTGCTCCCTTCCCAACAGTTGTGAACTGTGGCAGTGATTCAGTAAGAGGTGGGGCCTGAAGAGCACCTCCCGTATTGCATTGGTGCCTGAATTAGCTAGATTGAGCTTGATCTTGTGCAGGTAACCACAGCTGCCGTTGAGTTCATGAGTGTGGTAGCATGTCACGTGCAGTGTATACAATTTCACATCTCTCCTCCCCACCCTCCTGCACATTCTTTCCACCTCCTCCCATGCTCCCCAAGCCTTGGTCAGGGTGGGCTGGGAGTTAATATGAATGCCCTATTTAGGGCTGAGCACTCAGTCTCTTATTCTTACACCAGTTATGTATCTCTGCATTGAGTGCTGCCCACTGCAGAAAGAAACTTCTTAGACCAAGACTTAGAGCAGCCCAGGTCTATGGGAATAAACATAAATATTTAGAAGAAAATTCAACAGCATGACCATTTAGCAAAGTAACAATTTTAGGTTCTGCCCTAGGTTCTATGACCTCTCTGGCCATGGGCTTTTGACCAGGATTATAGTATCAGGCATGAACTGCCCTCCAGAGAAGCAGGCCTCAAATCCAATCAGAAAGCAGTAAGTTACCCCATAACAGTCATGCCTCTATTGCATCAGTGGATGTATCTTGCCTGGCAGGTCAGGATCACAGCATGTAGGGTCTGGTGCTAGGCAAGTCCACTGATGTTTTCTTCCCCCAGCAGCCTGCATAGAAGGAGGAAACCTCCACTTTGAAAGCTAGCCAGTAGGGACGAAGTTTCCTAGTCGATTTGAGATTGGTTTCTATATGTTCTTCATCCAAAGTGTGTTGTGTTTTCAGAAATTGGGTCTTGTCATAGAGTTATGGTGGGTAACCAAGAGCAGTGGTAATAGCCTGCATTGTTTTGGAGACCTCTTGAGGCCTCACTAACCTGTAACTCTCTACTGGAATTGAAATTTTATTTTAATGACCCACTCTCTGCCCATGCAGGGTAATTCTGTTCAAATTCTTTTATTTAAGTTACATTTTGAAATTAGCTTTTTAACTAGTAGATTTCCATGGGACTTTTTAATACATCCTTAGTTTTGTCTGACCCACCCACCAAGCCCTCTGAGGCTGTACATCTAGTGGTCTTGCCGCTTTCAATGCCCTTTCTTCATTCTGTGCCTTTTTTTGGCTGGGGGATATCTTTTTGAGACAGGGTCTCCCAATAGGCCTAGGTGTCCTGGAACTCACTATGTAGAACAGGCTGGCCTTGAACTCACAGAGATCCACCTGCCTCTGCCTCTCAAGTGCTGGGATTAAAGGCGTGCAGGAGCACACCTGTCTCTTCTGTGTTTTTTATGTTCTAACTATAATATGTCAGATATACATCTTTCCTAGTCCTGTTTTTTTGTTATGTAGACTTCTTGTTACATGACTGGGCATCTGTTTCCCTAGATTTGGGAAATATTTTCTATGATTTTACTGAAAAATTCTCTATGCCTTTGATGCTTTATTCTATGCACATAATTTGAAGATTTCATCTTTTCATGGTGCCCCAGATCTTTCCCATGTTCCAGTCATGTTTGTTTTCAGGTACTGTTGACTGAATTGTTCAATTCCTCTTTCTTGTCTTTCAGCCCTGACACTATTTTCTACGTGATCTGTTCTGTTGGAGAGGCTTTCCACTGAGCCTTTAATGTGATTCACCCAGTTGTTTCCAGCATTGTTTTGAAATGGGGAGAAAGAGGGTCCCCTAAAGGGTTCTTAGTCTCATTCATAAAAGAATTTAAGAATGGATCCAAACGGAAGCTTTTACAATTTTATTAGAATCTTAAAGAAAAATCCTCAGGGCAGGCAAGCTGGTAATCTTGGCAGCTGACTTGAGGAGAATGGTGGGAAGAAGGAAAGAAAGCCATGGAGCCATGCAGGTTTAGAGCCCGCATGGAGGTCAGACATGGCTGACTCGCAGACACATGGCTGGGATAAGGAAGGTTTAGAGAAAAAGAAACACAAGATGCTGGGGCAGCCCAAAGCCTTAGAGAAAGCATGTTTAGTTGGAAAGGCATAAAGAAGAAAAGGGGAAATTACACCTTTCTGAAAGGGGGACAGACTTATAGTATCCTACATGACTGTGGCTGGTCTGGAAGTTGTGCGGAGTTCTGGGCTGCAAGGCAGGATGCCAGGCAGGATGCCAAGCAGAAAAGACTCCCTACCTCATTAGCGCACCAGGTATTCTGCCCAACTCTTTAGCATAACTTAAGGTGAGCCCACCTTCCTAGGGGTGGTGCTATCATGGGAAAGGTGGGTCTTCCAACAGATAGACTAGGAATTTTATAGTCTTGACCAGTTAAATTTATGGGGCTTTTTGCTACTCTTAACATTTTCAGTTCACTTTCCCTTAGCAGTTGTCTCTCTTCATTGAATTCTACTTCCATACCTTGTACACGTCCTGATTTCATTCATGTCTTCTTGGAGTTCTTTGATCATAGTTATAATTATTCTTTAAAATTCTTTGTCTGGAGTTTCTTCCAGTGTGTTCTTATTGGGAGTCTTTCCTACAGGATTAGTAATTTGGGGGGAAGAGATGTTACCTTGGTTTATTGTGTCTTAGTTTCTACCTTGGATCTTATACATCTGAAGTTCTTTTGTTAGTTGAGGTTTTTTCTTTTCCTTTTTAAATTCACATCTCCTTTCTTCTTTCTGTGGAGGAGTTTATGGAGCTCAGGAAAGGAAAAAACTGCAGTAGGGTCCAGGTGTTGTGTTTCTCCGTGAGATTGGCATTTGGGCCCAGGGGCTCGATCTCTTGTCTTCCTCTGAGCATCAGGTTTTGTTGTGGTTCAGCTTAGGCTCCTGCCTGGGACTTCAGCTTATGCTGGAAGTGTAGGACTGACTCCCTGTGCCTGTGGGCTTTAATCAAAGACAGCTTAGGATTCCTCTCTGGGGCCACAGCTTCCGCAGGAGGGAGATGTGGAATGCCCTGCCCCTATGGGCCTTACCCTAGGTCAGTGTGGGCCTTCCACAACTTATAGGAGGAATTGTGGAACTCCTTGAGATTGTTGACCTAACCCTGAGTTGGATCTAGTCTCCACTGTGGTCCACAGCTTCCTCTCTGCCAGGTGCAGTGAGTTATGGAACTCTATGTGCTGTGGACTTTGCCCTGGTCACACCCCCTCCCCACACTCTGGCTTTGTTTTTAACTATTTTATTGAACACTCTGGGCCAGATTCTTTGAAATGCACTCCACATCTTTCTTTGGCTTTGAAGAACACTAAGAGTGGACATCAGTATTCCATTTTACAGATGAGTAAACAATCTCTACATGAAATTCAGAGAGCTGCCCCAGGCCACACTGATTGGAAGTGATGGAAGCAGGTCTGTGTTTCTAGTCTGTGGTTTGGACTGTTTTACAATACTTATTACAGAAAAAAAAAAAAATCAAGAGCTCTTACAAGTTACAACCAAGATCTATTCAGCAGATATTATCTCCAAGGTGTTGGGCTCCAGAAATTGTCACTTAGTGAAAGGAAAATAGAAGCTGAGCCAGCTTGGTCAACCTCTTCATGCTCTGACATCCTTAGCAGCTGAGTAGTGAGTTCATTATTGTATCAAAACTGAATTCAGAGGTTGTGTTGATGACAAGCTTTCTATCTGTGGCTTGCTTTGTTATAGGCTCTTACACTAATGTGAACTAGATGATGGTATGTTCATACCTGTAATCCTAGCTCTTGTTAGGCAGAGGCAGGAGAACTGTGGTAAGTTCACGTCTAGCCTAATCTACACAGTAAGTTCCTGGCTAGTGAGGGCTGTAGAGACCCTATTGAAAAACAAAAACCAAAATTGACAAAAAAAGAAAAAAGAAGAGAAAGGAAAGAAAAAAAGAAACAAAAGACTAAGAACGAGAAAAAACACTGCAGCTTTGTGTCTTTTCCTGTCCTGTCCATCCACACAATCTTCTTTGGAAAGAAAATATTAGCACTTCAAGTGAACTTATGTTACTTTCGAAAAGTTTTAAACATAGCTTTAGAGGTTTTGTATCTTGAAGGAGTGGGGTAAAGTAGACTGTTAAGATAACAGTCATCCAAATAGTTCTTGAACAGATGTTTTTGAGGAACTGATGATGAAAACTGAGAGGGAATTAGCTGTGTGCGAGCTGAAGGAAGAGTATCAGGTGGAGACCAAAGGGGAGAGATCAGTTATAGATGGGAAAGAAGGACGCTGTGGCTGGAACCCAGGGAGCCAGGATCACATGACACCAGGGAAGGGTACAAGCTGGTGGGAGAGCCGGCCTCAGGGTACTCTGTGCTGTGCCGGGGGGGGGGGGTGTTGTATGTTGAGAGCTGCTGAGGGGTTGCGCTTTCCTTTTTGTATGGTTTGTCTACTCTGAGAAGAGTGCATTGGCAGGGGCGGTATTTGAAGACAGGTGACCAAAGTTAAGGGGCTACTGCAGAAATGTAATTAATATATGGTGTTGGCTTGGCCTGGGATGAATGTAGAAATGAGGAACAGTAAATAGATTAAAGGTAAGTTTTGGAGCTAGTAATGATTGGTCTTGGTGATGTGTTAAATCTAAGGGTTAGAAGATTCATAGTAATCAAGAATTATGCCAAGCCTGGGGAGATGCTTCAGTTGGTAAACACTTGCTGATTAAGCATGAGGACCTGAGTTCAGATCCCCAGAAACCACATAAAAAGCCAGGTGTGATGTCACACAGTTATAATCCCCACTGTGGTGCCATGGGAGACAGAGATGGGCAGATCCCTGGAGCTTCCTGGCCAGCTAGCCTGTCCTACTTGGCGAAGTTCCAAGCAATACTTGAGGTTGTCTTTCGACCTCCGCATGTACACAAGTGCACCCACATGCACATCCCCCTCACATACACCCCCCACACACAAAGAATAGCTCCCATGCTTCTGATTTGAATGAAGAGAATAGTATGGAAGGACAGTTTATCAAAAAGCAGAAGACTGTGTAAAAATAGGAAGTAGAAAATTAGTTCAATATTATGATGTAGATTGCATTTTCTTTTCTGAGGTGAAACCCAGGGAACATGTCAAGAAGGCATCAAATATCCAAATTTGGGAGCTCATCAGAATTTAGAGATAAAATAAGAATAGATGAGAATTAAGTTCCTATTGGTTCAGATCAACAGACAATAGCTAAGCACAGTGTAAATGCTGGGTGGGGGTTGGTCAAGATTTCAACACAAGCTTCAGGATGTTATGAGTTTTGTGTTCTGCTTTTTCATCCTAAGCAACCTGCCCTAAGACCTGGCACATAGTAACCAACTACCTGCCACAAAAATATGAATTAGTGAAAGTGACCTAGAAATAAAGTAATAGCAGACATCTTAATTTATAGACCTGGCTTTCCAGTTGGAGACATTTTTATTTTATTTTATTGCATGTCTGAGAGATTAACTGCTATTATGAAGTTGATTTGCTACTACTATGGTATTTTCCCTAAGGGCTATGTATCTAGAAGGGGGGAACCACATCAAGTAGTGTAAATTACATTGATTTTCTATTGTAAACTATTTCACTCTTATGTATTAAATATGAAATATTTTGTGTATCTATATGCACTTTTATTAACATCTTAATAATTTGCTTAAATATAGTCTGTTATGGGCTAGCATGATAGTTTTGCTTCTAAAAGTGCTTACCATGTAAGACTGATGACCTAAGCTGGATCAGAATCCACAGAGAAAGAAAAGTACTGACCTGAAAGTGGTCCTCTGACTTGTGTACGCCATGGCACACTCACACTCACACTTGTTATACATATGCACACACAAATGCTGAATAAAGTAAATTTAAAACATTCTATTTGCAAGTTTTTATTTTCTGAACCATCACTCCTATTCTTTAATCTACAAATCCATAGTGATTGTTAAATTACACTGAATTGGAAAAATCTTGTGTAAGCTCCTTATTGACATTCCCTTTTTCCTGTAGGGATGACAGTGAGTGCTAATAAAGATGGTTTGGGGGTGATTGTTCGAAGCATTATTCATGGAGGTGCCATTAGTCGAGATGGCCGGATTGCCGTTGGTGACTGCATTTTGTCCATTAATGAAGAATCAACTGTCAGTTTAACCAACGCCCAGGCCCGAGCCATGCTAAGAAGACATTCTCTTGTTGGGCCTGACATAAAGTAAGTTATCATTTGAATCTGTTTGTCTGGGGAAATTCACAAATATTGATCATTAGTAAGAATATTTTTCAGTATATGCTTGTTTGATGCAAAAAGAAATTATCATTTGTTTATTTAACATAAATCACTCCACAGTTTATTTCTGAAGAGTTTTTTGTGGATATAGCCTCTTTAAGACTATAGATAGGACTGTTGAATTTGGAAGATAGTGTACATTATGTGTTTGATTTGATTTTTCTTTTCTATAAAAACTCTAGATCTGAGAGATAGCCCTTGTGTCAAGCATCTCATAATACTGCACAGTCTCACAGAGCTGGGGCCACTAAGTGGACTGACTGACCACAGTGCAAAGGGGTGTGTGGTGGTGCTGAGTGAATCTTAGAACCAAAGCAGTTCTTTAAGGATCATTTATGAAAAAGACCAAACAGCAGAAGACCAACCTAAATCTTAGCTTTCTTGAACTATCTCATGACCCATGGGGATTCACTAATGTGTTTGGTATCCTCTGATTATAGGCCATGTAGGTTATTTTAACAGGAAGTGCTTAAATTTCCCCATAAGCCCATAATGATCTAAAAGTACATCACATATATAGTTTAGTTTTGAAGTCATTAAATGTTCCTGAACCAGCATCAAAAGCAATTCGTGACTTTATTACCATACCTAATCAATGTGACTTTTCCCTGCAACATTAGTCATTGAATGTTTGTGTTTATGTACAAGGGATAAAAACATAAAATAAAAGCCCAGGGAAAAGCTATTCATCTTAAACTGATACAGTAATTACCATAGCGGGCACTTTTCTACGTTATTATTCTGCTGATGACATTCCTTTGAAATGTATGCATTGCTAGAACGTAGGCCAAGAAAGCTGTACTTACAACGTGCTTTTCTTTCTGCCATCCATAAAAAGTGCAGTATGTGCCACTGGAAGGGGTTCTGCTGTGGTGTTCCAGAGAGGTGTTACTTAGGCAGAGAGGCTTTCCTATTGTGCATGACTTTCACCTTACAGTGAAGCATAGCCACAGATTGTCTTCCAAGGATAAGAGTGCAAGTGAACATCACTTTAAAACATCGGTCCCTGTGTTACACAAAAACGGAAACTACATTCATTCCTTATCGCTTGTGGCCAGCCTTTCCTTTTTTCTAAAAGGTGAGTGTTATGGATGCACATGAAAGCTATTGATCGCAGGAGTTGTAGCCACATAGTTTGTGTGTAGTGTAAAGTGCAGGTGGCTGGTGACTGAACACTTGGTGTGTTGTTTGGTGGTGCTCATGTTGGGCACGCTCAGCCCAAGAATGCATACTGTGCTAGCCTTGCCCCTCAGCTCTAATGACTGTAGAAATTCAAAAATGGCCCCCAAGAAAACCAATTGCTTCACCCTGCATCCCTGTTCAGCATGAAAGAAGCCAGAGTGGTCTGCGTCCTGATTCCCTATCGCCAATTTGGGTAACCTCTTCAGAGGATGGTGTGATAAGAATAGGAGGTAGGAATTGGCTAGGCAGTTAGGGTAAAAAGATCCCAAAGAAAAGTAGTCAGTTTCTTGGCTAAAAGTCAAAATGTCCTTGGGACTGTTAGCAACATACTCTGTTCCAAAGGCCAAAAACGTCGAAAGTATTTGGGAGCTCTTATCTAATCCCTAAAAGATTTTGGGGTTACCTCTTCAGAGGGGGGAATGTTAGAGTAGCAAAAAGCCTCATTAAGAAAAAGAAAGAAAGAGTTCATGAAGTTATCAGAAAACCTGGGGCCCTGGAGGGGAAGGAGTAGGTGTGGATTTGATCAAAACACCTTATATGCATGCATGAAAGTCTCAATAAAATTTTTTTAAAAGTTAAAAAAAGTGGCCCCCAAATATGTTGTGCAACTAGTGTTGTAGAGAAAATTGGAGGAACATTTCAAGCTCAGAATGTCTCCTTTCCTTTTTCATTTATGTATATTGTGTGTCTCTTTTCCCCTTCACTTACTGATTCAGCCAGAAGGCCCCAGTCCTTTGAAAGCATCAGCTTCATGATTGTGTTGAAGGAGATCTGGAGAGCAGGCATCCCAAGTGATTACTTTATCATCGCAGGAGTCAAAATACACTGAATTTTTCATTTAAAACAGGAAGAAAAGTCTTACACTTTCCCACCTGAAATCAGCTAGTCAGTCTTTCAAACACACACACACACACACACACACACATTAGTCTCTCTCACACACACATCAGTCCCCCCCCCACACACACACACATCAGTTCTCACATACGTGCACTTGACAGTTTTTCTTATGCACGCACACTGGTCAGTTTTTTCTTTTATCCACACTAGTCAGTCTTGCACACACACATGCACACACACGTACACACATGCATGTCAGTCCTTCTCATGCATGCTCACTAGTCAGTCTTTTTCAGACACAGTCCCCACACAAGCTCACCAGATGGTGTTTTACACACACACACACACACACACACACACACACGCACACACATACACACATACTCTCACCAGCACACTCACAAAATATGGGATTTCTTCTTAAAGGTCTCACTAATGCTCTGATTCAGATGACTGTAACTGGACTTACTGAGTTAATGATAGAATTTTAAATCATCCTTCTAGAGTCCTTTTTTAGGAAAAAACATGTGTTTGCTGATTAAGATTGACCAGGGTCTGGCTGAGTAGCATGTTCTCTGGGTTTTCCATGAAGCGTTTTTGGCCCATCCCATTTCTAACACTTGTCTGTCATGAAGCAAGTGGTTTGGAATTACCTTGAACTCACTGTGACCATCCTCCCTAAAGGAAAGCCTAGTGTTTTTAGCATTATGAGAGGAACTATGATGTGGCCTCTGGCCGGTTCAGTTTTTCACTCATTTCCTGGAGCTAAGCTCTGTCCACGTCACTTTCCTCATGTTGCTTATTCACTGGGAGTGGTGGAGGAAGAGTGGAAACTTAACGTATCAGACTCTGGTTCAGGTTAACCACCGATGACTGCAGGAAAAAGCGATGCTTACTGAGACAATGCTCTGCCTTTCTCTTGCCGTTTAGAGTAGATAACTAAGAAGTGTGTGCACATTCATGCGTTCCTGGATAGAGGATCTGACTTTCCAGTGTTCAAGAATGGCCAGTTTAAGTTCCAGGTTTCCTTGTTTCCTATGGAAAGCCAGATGTGAAGCCTTACCAGAATGCATTCTGTTTCCTTTCTCACGCCACCTTGCCAGGAGCTCCTATATTTCTGTGATAATAGCCAGGGTTTTGTGCTTAGCAGCAGCTGCTTATAACATCTGCCAGATAATTACCAACCAGAATCAGAATTCACCTGCCTTAACCCAAAGTGTGGGATGAATTCCTGATCAAGGAATAAAAGATTGATTGCAGTTACATTTTCCCTTGGTTGTTAATAATCACTGCTATAGACACCAGTGAAGAGCAGATGCTTTTCTGGGGGAGGTGTAGATGAGAGGGAGGTGGAAAGGGGGAGAAATAACCAGGAGCACCCACTTGTAACTACATATGTATGCGTCTCACATTCAGCACAAGACATTGACATTTGTTAACACCATTGTAAAAAGATGCCGTGGCGTATGCTTCACATTCTAGATTTTCTGCAGCACCTGCTGACGATCGAGCCCCCTTTTATGTGTGAGTATCAGTGATTCAAAAGCTCATCGTAGCTGTGTGTTACAACTCGTCTGTGGAAACCATTTCGTCCTTTCATGACGTCTCAAAGCAGGAGTAGATCCAGATATAGATTCTGTGTGTACATTTTGGCTTCTTTTCTTCATTTACTGGAACAAATTCCAGCGATGGCTGCATTTTTGCATTGTGGTGATGATTGTGAACTGACTTGGAAATCCTTTTTGCCAGCCACCAAGCTTGCAGGCTCCTTTGTCCGGGATGTGCCTGTCTGCATGCGCAGGCATGGTCTCTGGATTCATAGCCGTAGCACGTTTCTGCATCACTAACATTTCAGGCTTTTACTCTGTGTATACCGAAGGTTAGTTGACAGCTAAGATTTGTAATACATTACTCAAGTAGGCTGTTTCAATGTGTTTATGCAGTTTGTCATTCAACTTTGACGTTCTCTATGGTGATCTGGACGTTTCACGTGGCCTTGTGACCAGGCATGTGCTGGAATTGTTCTGCATGAACTGTTGCATTGTGGGATGTCGGTTCTGGTGGCCTTGCTCTCGCTTTGGGCTAAATGTTCATGGAAACTTCTTTCTTGGCTCTTTGTCCTTGCTAACCAGATATCAAACAAATATTTATAAGTCCCTCATTTCCCACCCATTGATGGAAGAAAATCATATTTAAACAAATACAGAAGAAAAGCACATTATGAACGAACATTGTTTGGGATTTCAAACTGGCTAAAAACCAATAGGGTATGCTTGTTATTATTAGTTTCCTTTGCTACCTTTGCCCCCTTGTTTTTTAATTTTTTAACTGGAGTTCTTTATATGTGTTTTCCCAAATTTTAAAAATAAAAGTTCTGTGAAATTGTGTTACTAACTTTTAGATTTTGTAGTAATTTTTCTTTGTATAAAAGAGTCAATCTTTCCTGATGTAATAATATATTACATGTTTTTGACTAATTCAATTTGAAGAGATAACAACAAATCAACTATTTAGTACTTTTGTAGCACCTTAAAGAATGTGTCTATATAGATGAGTAAGTTCGTCCAGAGTAAAAATGCAACTCTTTTACCCTACCTAGGCAGAATTCCCTAATCTGTATTTTCTGTTCATATTTTGGTCCTTGAGGCAGAAGTGTCACCGGAGATCCCCAGAGAACTTGAGTGTCCTGCTAGGGGATGACTGCGATGTAGAAAGCCATGTCTTCAGGCAGCCGGTATCACTTTGAGCAGTGCTATCAGGGTGTGGGTACCTCATCAGTGCTGTTCAGCTTATCGGTGCCTCATAAAAGATGACACTCTTGGGGCTAGAGAGATGGCTCCGTGGTTAAGAACACTGGTTGTTCTTGTAGAAGACCCAGGTTCGAATCCCAGTGCCCACATGGCAGCTAACAACTGTCCGTAACTCCAGTCCCAGGGGATCTGTCAGCCTCTCCTGATCTCTGTCGGCATTGCACAACACAGGTGCACTTACCTGCACGCAGGCAATACACGCCTACACATAAAATAAAAATAATAAATAAAATATTAAATAAAAGATGATACTCTTGCAGTTGAGGGTTTGGGGATTTAGCAGTGCTGTTTTCCCTCCCACCACACTCAAACCCGAGTACCCACACTTTGGAAGAGTAAAAGTGAGCATTTTTATTTAATGTGTCTGAAATACACCCTCACTGCTCCAGAAATTGTGAATCAGTATAATTTTTATTTTCTTACAACATGAAAGATAATTGTCATATCTTTGCCCTCCAGGGCCAAGATGTTATGAACTTATTTTAGTGAATTCATTTTTGGTAGATGGTTCAATAGTCTTCATTATTTCTATATTGAATGCATTTTATACATATTTCTTTCTTCGTTGCATAAAAATGCCTACCACGCTGACTTCTGGCACAGTATTTCTTTTGTGTTACTACTGATTAACCTGAGGATATTCAACAACCTACATAAGAATTTATCAGCTGTGTAAAGTTAGACTTACAGGGTAGCAGTAATTTGAATTTTTCAGTCTGGGTTTTAAGCATTGCAAATGTATTCCGCATCTAGTACAGTGTCTTCCACATGATGGACATTCAGATGTTACTTGAATTAGTACCTGGTCTTTCAAGTGTGAACAACAGGCTTTCTGTGAAAGAAAGAAAGTGAACATATAAGAAGTTGCTACATGTCAGTGAGTCTTTCCTTAAACTTAAGTAATTTAGCTTCACACTTCAGACTTGAGCGTTTTTAACTGAATGGAGGTAAGTTGGTTATTGATGATGCTTATTACTATCCATCATTACAGCTATGTATTATGAAGACATAAATCATTCCAGATGTTCAAGTGTTTAATAAGAGTTTGTTGACTTTATTTCTGCTGAAGGAACCATATATTTTTGAACAAAATGAATGTTGTTATTATTGCTTACTATGTCCTGTCCATTTTGTGGTGGTAGGGATGACTCTAGACCCTAGGCACGGTAAGCAAACATTCCACAACTGAGCTACCCCCAGCCTTATGCAGCCATTCATCCTTCACTGTTGTCCTGTAGAGGTTCAAACCCAGAGCTTTTAGAGCTTCCTGTTTTCAAAAATTTACTATTAACTTTCTCATTTGGAAAAATAAGTAATGCTGATTTTTTCCCTGCATGATTATTACTATAATAAATTCATAGTTTATCAGTAGCATTTACAAATTAAATTTCAGTTGTTGAGTTTGTCTGTGGGTTTTGCTTTTTGAGTCTTGCATCATTTGCTGAGTATGCTGATTTAATGAGTCAATGAAAAGCGAAGCTGAATGTACAGTGTAATGCTTTCTGTGTTTGGGAGCTCTCATAGCAAGAAGAGCTGTATCCCTTTGCTCTCATGGCTCATGTTTCTTTCCAGAATTACTTACGTGCCTGCAGAATACTTGGAGGAGTTCAGAGTAAGTTTCGGTCACCAATCTGGAGGAATAATGGCACTGGACATTTTTTCTTCATACACTGGCAGGTGAGTTAATCACTAAATCCACTGCAAAGAAATAATGAAGCAGAAAATTACAAAAAAAACAAAAACAAACTTTTGATCCACAGGCAGTGTAAGAACCAAGTTAAATGTCTGAATTCCGTTTTCTCTTCCAAGATTTTTAAAAAAGCATATTCTCTCCCTTTGTCTCAATTACTTAAGTAATTTGTCATTTGAAACTGAAAATATAGGGAATAGGCTGGGCACAGTGGCGCACACCTTTAATCTCAGCACTCTAGAGGCAGAGGCAGGAGGATCTCGGAGATGGAAGCCACCCTGGTCTATATAACAAGTTCCAGATCAGTTGATGCTGTAATGGAACCCTGTCTCAAAAGAAAAGAAAAGAAGGTGGGGGAAATATGTGAACAGTCAAAGTAAAAAACTGAAATAATCTTTAATTCACCCACATAATATAACACTTTTAACATTAAGTTTTGGTAATTTACCCCAGTTATGATTATTATTTCGTTTATTCCTGAGAATGTACATTTTCTATGGGTTTATGTAATGTTTTATTTTTTCTAAAAATATCAAACTCAGATTTTTTTAGCAACCCCCCCCACAGAAACAATTTATAAAGAGTTCTAGTGGGTAGAGAAGAGAATGTTAGGAAATAGTGCTTAACGTGTGTGTGTGTGTGTGTGTGTGTGTGTGTGTGTGTGTGTGTGTGTGTGTGTGTGTGTGTGTGTGTATGAGTGTTTGTGTGTGTGATATTTTTTGAGACAGAGTCTCCCTATAGTCCCAGCTGTCCTGGAACTTACTATATAGACTAAGCTGGCCTTGATCTCACAGAGACTCTTATCTCCCCAATGCTGGGACTAAAGGCATGTACAACCATACCTGGCTTGTGCTCTTAGTATATAATATATAGAGAGCTTTTAAATCATAAAGACCAAGCTTCTTGAATCTTAAATATAGCAGAACCTGGGGCTTGGTGGTACTACTGACCAAGCTAGGACAAGGGGCAAAGTGCCAACCTGTTTTTCTCTGAAATATATACCATTTTGCTCCCAGTTGTGGGTTGTTTTTTGCTGTTTCACAAGTTGAATTCCAGACTTTTCTTTAAGCATGTTGTAGAGCAGAAAGCCTTGTAAACATTTGGAGGCCTTCCCATAAGTTTTTCCTCCACAATGGATCAATCGCAGAACCCCTGGTGTCCAGAGGCCCTGAAGGAATCATGATACTACATTGCTTCCTCTGCAAATTCCTCAGACCACAGTGTACAGGAAGTGAACTGGAAGGGAAAGGCATGCTCTGTGCTTAATAAAGACAAGTCATGTTACAGCCCTTTGGTCTCATGAGGTTTGTGGGACAAGGAGTACCCCACCCTACCCCAAACGGGGCCACCGTGTACTCCAGAATTACTGTCTCGGGCTTAATGACATGGGTTGATTGGAGTTTCCCAGTGTTTCCTGTAACAATGGGGAAAATGAGCTTTCTTGTGTGCAAATGGAATACCAGTTAGCATCTGAGTCCTGGTAAATTCATGGGCCTGAAAACAGTCAAAAGTTCTAGGAAGAAAGAACTGCTTTCATCCCTGTTCTTCCCTCGGCTCAGGAAGGAAAATGACCTTGATTGTTCACTGTAGTGACCAGCTGCCTCATCACAAAGAAAGCATATTTGTTATTAATTCAAGATGCTGACAGTTTACATCTGCAGCAGAAAGAACTTAGCTTGCCTGAGTCCCACAGCCAGTTTAAAGCCAAGCTTAGGATGCAGTCAGTCAGGCTGGGTGATCTTGTCAGTCGGATCCAAAGAAAGAATTGCATAAATCCTTAAAATAAACACATAAGACGAAGGGAAAGTAAGAGCTAGATTGTGTGGTCAGGTGGCCTTAGTTCTTTTCTCACAGCCACACTACCATGTGGCTTTGTCCATTTTATTTTGTCTGCCACATTTATATGCAGATATAGGTAGTGGCGATGGTCCATAGAAATTCCTTTGACTGCAACGTTCTATCACAGGGAGAAAGCAATTTAATTCCTTCTTCACTGAGAGTGAAGGAACGAAAGAATTGTTCTGTTCTTCTCTAAGCAATATGTGACACTCAAGTCCCTGAAACCACATGCCAAGTCACAGAATTTTTACAGGAGCATATTTACAGGAGCAGGTCTGGATTAGTGAAAGGACTCAGCACTGTAGAATTATTAGAAGAAACTGGGATCTGTATATAGAAGATAAAGGACATGTCTTCTCACAGCTAAAATGTCAGGTCTGTGGTACAGTGTAGCTAGAGTGCTTATGCGTAGCTCTCCCTACTCGGGCTTTAGGGCTGAAACCTCCTCCTGCCGTGTGCCATCTCAAGTGCTCATTCTCTCTCTCTCCCCAAGCCCACTTTTCCTTCATCTCCTTTTCATCTCTTTGGCATCTTCTGGGTCTGTTTATCCTCAGCATTTAACATCGTTTTTAGAAGGCCCTCTTTTGGAGCTATTACCAGCATTCCTGTCCATTGTTAGGCTGAGACTTCAACGTCAGTCTTTTTTCCATCTGCCCTCTTCAGTATATAAAAGGGACTTCAAACATAAAAACAGTTGTTAGGGCCTGTGGTAGGTAAATTTCATTTAACAGCTTTTAAGGAAATCTACCAGGTAGGTCAAAGAAGATGTTCATGGAGAGTCTGGACATTGGTTTGTAAGCAATGTGAATCACATTCAAGTGCAGGTGAATTGTTGCATGACTTCTCGCCTCAAAGTTTGAAGTTATGTAGTGTGAGTTCAGGATTCCTGTCAGTGAAGAATGACTAATTTCAACACATACTTTCCTTAGATTTTTTTTTTCAGTTGCTATAAAATAAACTGATGGTAAATTCCTTTAGAGCAGAGATTTGCTTGCTGAGTGGCTTTCCTTTGAAGCCCCAGTGTTTACTGCATTCTTCCCATTCCTCTCCTTCAGTCTCCTGTCCCATCAGCAAACAGACCAGACAGGGCTTTAGTGTTCAGTTTGTCTCTAGACTGATTAATGGTAGCTGATTCTAGTGTCAGGTTATTTTATTTGGTTAGTTTTCCTTTCCTGTGCTATAAAAATGTTAGAACCTTGTATAGGTCGTGTACAGTGAAACTACAACCCGTCCTGCATTTTTTAGCTTAGCCAGTAATGAAGTACATTTGAGGCAATAGTGCTTGGAATAGTCATTGTTTATCTCCTTATCCAGAGACATCCCAGAACTACCAGAGAGAGAAGAAGGAGAAGGGGAAGAGAGTGAGCTACAGAATGCCACAGGCAGTGGTTGGAACCAGCCCCGGAGGTAAGGGCGATGTCTGGGATCTGCTCATTCAGTGGCTGTAGATGTTTAAAGATACGTGTGGTTTTCTGGAGTAGCCTGTAACTTGCTACTTACGATATCAAACAAATTGTTTAATACTGCTAATCCTCCGTTTCTTCACGTGTACATTGGAGAAAATAGTATTTATCACATGGGGCTAAAACTAAATTATGTGGGGCTGGAGAGATGGCTCAGTGGTTAAGAGCACTGGCTGCTCTTGCAGAGAACCTGGGTTCAATTCCCTGCACCCACATGGTGGCCAATAACCATCTGTAACTCCAGTTCCAGGGGATCTGATGCCCTCTTCTGACCTCCACGGGCATTGCATGACATGGGTGCACTTACATACATGCCAGAAGTATACTCATACAACATTAAAAAAAAAAACAAAACTAACTTACATGTAAGAATCTATAGTAGACACTAAAAAAATTACAGAAAAATATAGAAAAATACATGGGTAGTTCGAATGAATAATAATTTCTGAAGAGTTTTAGGTATAGTACTAAATGTTTAATTTAAATTTTAGTTAGCATTTGTAGAAAGTTATTCAAATATATATTTAAAACATGGGGACTGGGCATGGTGGTGCATGCCTTTAATACCAGCACTTAGGATGCAGAGTGGATTTCTCTGAGTTTGGAGCCAGCCTAATCTACATAGTGAGTTCCAGACCAGCCAAGACTGTATAGTAAGACCATGCCTGCTCCCTAAACAACAAAACCAGAAACACTCGTGTGAGTGTGAAAGAAAGCCAGAAAGTATAAGCAAAGAGCTTTGCTATCACAGGCTGAATTTATTCAGCCTTCCAGTGTCCAGCACTAACTTCCTGTGCAACAGAGAGGACAATTTAACTTGAATAGGCTCAGATCAATCCTGTGCATCGTTCACAAAGGCATATTAGCATGTTCATGCTGCATAAAGTCAACTTCTATTTAGTAGGAATTACTGAGTTTTGGATATGGACCCAGACAGAGAAGTGAGTAACATTTGGTGAGTAACAAGGAAATTAGTGTTAAGACGTAAATTCTGCCTCCAAAGAAAACGGAGTGAACTCAGCTGGGCAGGATCTGGAGATGATGACACAGAGAACAATATGAGGTATTAAATGTCAGTAATCATCAGTCATCCCCTCCAGACAGCTCTAACATTATCGCCATGGGGCTTTGCATTTGATAAACATTAGTATTTGCTGTACAGTGCATAAAAAATGGTTCTGGAGGTGGAATGTGGGGTGATTTTGCCTGTTCGCAGATCATCTTTAAGCCTACAGCCATCGTATTTTCCAAAATATAGAGAATATCATTTTGTCATTTTTAGAAAAGCTAAATATTTCCAGACATCTAAAGTGAGTTTTCAATTTGAATTTCTTCAATAGCCAGTTTGCTTTCACTAATACAAATAACAGCAAGAATAATAAATTGAAATTTTTTTAAGACTGTAAAATAAGCCTGTGAATAGATAGGACTGTTTTGGTTTTGTTTCCTGCTTGCCAGTGATTTCCATTGGTACCACTTTCCAGCTTATCTTTTCCTCAGTCCTGTGTTGTGAAGGTCTGTGTCATATATGTTACTTAAGGATCTAATTCGTTTAATTGAGTTTTGCTGCATCCCAGCAGTTGACTATGCCTCGGCTTATCATTAGTCAGGCTGATATTTTAGTGCTTAACGGTTACTTGCTGTTATAATTCTGTGCAGTAAATGTCTGTGGTTTTTTTTTTTTTTTTGGTGTGTGTGTGTGTGTGTGTGTGTGTGTGTGTGTGTGTGTAATTCTATCTAGGGTATATAGTCATAAGAATTAGTGCCTTACATATTTATATGATTTTTACTTTATTTGAAGTTGTCCTATTTCTTTTAACAGTGGCTTTTGCAGATCGTACTTGAGTTTCAGTATATGAGTTTTCTTTTTTCCACTCGACATACATCATAATTAGATTTTAAAGTGTTCTGTCAGTGGACAGAAAATATCACTTTGTCTTGATAAACAGGGTATAGGTGCAGTAGGATTGATAAGACGGGCTGCTCGTCTGCTCATATCGGCTCTATTTCAAGGCTGAATTAAATAAGACAGAGAGGCTAAGGACGCTGCTTACTGTCACATGGTTAAGTCCCAGGAGAGCTGCATTTGATTCAGGCCCTCTGCTCACAGCCCAGAGTCTGGGTCCAGAGTCATACCGTGCTCCTCCGTGGACGGTACTGCAAACTGCTTCCTCACAGGTGCCCCTTTCCCTTTCCCAGAGATGCTGACAATTCTGCATCCAGTGACTGAGCAGTCTGTCTTCTCAGCACTGTGATCATTTCAGCATCTCTGGCTTTCATTGTCCTCTGCATTGTTAAGGCTTCGCAGGCTGTACTTCATAGCAGTGTAGGCAAACTGCCAATCCCAGTAGAGTGTACAGTGCTATCCTCCAAACTTACCGAACCCGTGGTTCTTCCTTTCTTGGTTAATGGGGTGTAAAAAGTATAAACCTTCTAGGGTTGATGTGAGAATTAAGTGAACATATATACAGCTAACTTTGAGACACCATGAACCCTCAATAAACATTTTCTGCTGTTGTGTTATTCTAGAAAGCACTTCTGATTTACAGTACTCATGAAGAGCCTCAGGAGACATTTTCTTTCATTCTTTTAAATTTATTTTTTCTTAGGTGAAGAGTCTTACCTATGTCTTTTGCCTTCCAAAATGTGTACATACGATAGCTAGCTTTTGGTCTTGCTATTTTACTTGAATAACTACTTCAAGAATAGAAAAGCTGGAGCTAGATACCAGCATGCGTATGTGTACATGCATGTGCACATACACACACATGCACACACAAATGAAATAAATCTTAAAAAAAGAAAAGAATGTGAGTTCTTTGATTTTATAGAATTTCCGGAGAGAAAATGGTGAATATATTTTAGATATTTTAGTTGGTTTATTCATGAAGATTTTCTAAGGTCAGAGGTCATGGTAAGAGTCCAGTTCTAGGATTATAGACCTTCAGTTAAGAAAAATGTCCTGCCCCAAGGGGAAGAGACCTCTTCTTTTCTCATCGCCATTTGACTCCCTTCTCTCTGCCACTTCGTTTACTTTGCAGTAGTCCTGTTTTTCTTCCTATCTGGGAACAGCTCAATGTCAATGTCAAGGACACCATGACCACGCTGTCCTCTTGTTCCTGATGTCCAGCACCTTCACCTGTCAGGCCTGGAACAGACTTCAGGGTCTCATCAACACTACCAACTGCTTCCTCACTTCGTCCCAGCAAACACCGCGGCTGTGCACCTCCTCCTCACGCCAGTCCCTTTCACGAGGTGTGCACTGCTGATGCGTCCTCACTCCTTTCTCTTCATCTTCTGTGCAGTGCTTGGGCTCAAGCCCAGGTCTTTGCACATAACAGACAATCACTCCCACCAAATTCGATCCTCAGCTCTCAAGCTTTTTGGAGTTATTCTATGTGAGTTCATGTGTTTCCTTTGTGGATAGGGAAAGCGTAGAAATTGCCAAGGCCATAGCATAGCAAATCAACTACAGAGCAGTGAAGAGAAGCTGGGGTTGCTGGAGTGGAGAGGGGACAGCAGCTTTAGGGAGTTGGGGGAGGTAGTTGAGGGACCAGATCATGAAGTGTGTTTTCAGCTATGTTGTTCATGCCCTGACTGTTAATGACCAGGTCTGCCCTGGCAGGGAAGGCTCCTACAGAGGCAGGCTTCTGATTAGCGTGTGCAAAAGCGTTCTTTCCTTGGATTTGGCTGCTAAGCCTGGGAGTTGCCATCTGTTCAGTGGCGGGATTGCCTAATGTCTGTAGCATTAACGCTCCTGCAAAATGATACTTCTGTACTGGTGTGTGTGCTTTAGCCTAGAGTGGGAGTCCAATATTTACACCAAATCAGCTTCATAAATACGTTAATGTTTATCAGGTCTTACGAAATGAAAAGTATTTAGAATGATCTTTTACTACGAGTATGCCATTGTGAGTAAAAATATTATCATTATTTTTAATCATCCTAAGCATTTTAAGTGTATATTTCAGAGGCATTCAGAACCTTTCCTATCTGACCATCAGCACCATCCATCTACAGAGCTGTTTTCACCCTGTGAAACTAAAACTGTGTCTATTAAACAATATCTTCCTGTCCACTTTACCCCGAAGAAACCCCCATTCTACTTCCTGTGTCTGAATACATCTACTCTGGTTCCCTCATCAGTGAACTAGTAGGGCCTTTGCCTCTCACTTCATTTAGTTGGGCTGTTTTACCTAGCATAGTGTCCTTTATCCATGTTGAAACATATTTCAGCATTTCCTTCCTTTTTAAGGCTAATATTCCAATGAACTATATATATAATTTTGCTTATTCACTTACTTTTTAAACTGAAAACTTATTATTTCGGGGAAATGTGTGTGTGCCTGAGTGCAGGCAGACGCAGTAAGAGGACAGCGTTTGGGAGTTGCTTCTCCTCCCACCTCACTGAGGCAGATCATTCTTGTTTCTGCTGTTCAGTGTCCTCCAGGCTAGCTGGCGTGTGAGCTTCTGGGTGACTCTTCTGCCTAGTTTCCCATCTCTCTGTAGGAGTACTGGGAGTATACAGGTGAGCCACTACATTTGGCTCTAGAAGGTCCCAGGGATGGAGCTCTAGTGTCAGGCTTGCACGCAAAGTGCCTTGACATGCAGCTGAGCCTGAGGCACCTTGCAAGCCCCTTACTCGTTCATCATTGCAGCCACCGTTTAGCTGTTGTGAATAATTCTTCTATGATGCTGGTGTTCAAAATACCCATTCACGATCCTGCTCTGAGTTCTTTCCATTGTGTGCCCAGACGTAGGATTGCTGAGATAGACGGTAGTTGCATTTTTTATCTTTGCAGCGGCTGTGCCATTTCATGTTCCCACCAGCAGTGCGCTGGGCTCCATTACCTCCATTCTCACAAATACTTGTTTCTGTTTCTTGCTTGTTTATAATTGCCAGCCTTATGGGTATGAGCCAGTGTGCTTTTAAGTTTTGATTTATTATTTTTATTTTAAGTGTATGAATACCGTTTTCATGAATGAAAGTGGACCACGTGCTTAGCTGGTGCCCACAGAAGCCAGAAGACGGTGTCTGCTCCCCTGGAACCAGAGTTTCAGTGGATTGTGGGCCATCATGTGGGTTGTGGGAACCTAACCCAGGTCCTCTGCAAGCTCAGCAAGTGGTCTTAGCCACTGACCTGTCTCTCTAGCTAGTGAGATAGTGTTTTATTGAACACTGACTTTTATCGCTGCAGTTGTTAATCATTCTTTATGTGTAGCTGAATGTTTATTCAAGTTCTTTCTGATTTTTGATTCAGCTATTTTGGTATTTTGTAATTGAGTTTTAGGAATTTCATTTATACATTCTGGATATCAATCCCATATCAGATGTGTGATTGCCAGTTGTGTCCTTCTGTCATATTGGTGAGGTCCACTTTGTGTTTTTCTTGTGTTGCCTCTGGTGTCATCTGCAAGAAGACGTTTCGGGAATTATTTGTATTTCCTCTGAGAGTTTCCAGTTTATTTTTTATAGGGTTGAACTTTGGCGAGAACCAAGCAAATCCTTGGGCATCAGCATCGTCGGTGGCCGAGGGATGGGGAGCCGCTTGAGCAATGGTGAGGTGATGAGAGGCATCTTCATCAAGCATGTTCTCGAAGACAGTCCAGCTGGCAGAAATGGGACCTTGAAACCTGGAGACAGAATAGTTGAGGTACGCTCCAGTGAGCCTTCTGTTCAACCCTGTCCTCTTCCACCTTCTTCACCAGAGGAGCTGTCTTCTTTATACTGGCCATTCCACCCAGTCAAGTATGGCTCTGCTCAAGGCGTTTCTTTACTCTCATCCAGTTTCGTTATATGTATATGATAGCAGGTTATATATCTCGATGGGGAGACTCCTGTTTAGAGATATAGATGGTTTTAAAAGCGTAGGTCCTAAGGAAAATAACCATTGAAAGAACACAGAAAATTTATTAGGGTAAAAATTTAAATGTTTAATAATGTGTGTATA
>NW_008351881.1:6156053-6171484 GCF_000622305.1 Nannospalax galili | reverse complement strand
TAATGTGTGTATATATATATATTTTTTTACATATATATATGTTTTTTTACATCTCATAGTTAAGTTCTCCAATAAGATCTTATTTCAACAAATATATCATTTCAATGTAGATAAACTTTGTTCTATGAAGTTTTTATTCCAAGTGAGTCTTTTCTACTAAAATTTTCAGTGCTAAGCCCTTGATGACGTTTCAAGTGAATGCTTTGCCTTCATTCCAAGCCAGGAGCCTCCTCCTCAGCACTGTGCCCGATCACCACAGAAGGCCCTATGTGTACACGCATGTATACTTTGTTTTATGTAAGAGAGAGCCATGTAGTCAAATCAAACCTCAAATCAAACCTGAGTCAGAGTTTAATACCTCATGTAGAGTTTTTCCTGAGTCACTCATTTACTGATGAGAATTCACAGAGCAGCAACTATATTCCAGGTGCTGGGCCAGGTTCTGGTGTCCCCCAGTAGGCAGAGCACTGCACCTGCCTGGCCAGAGGGTGCAGATGGGAGAAGTTGTCATGACAGTTCCGAACAGTGAGATTAGTTATTTAATCAGATTAGGCACAGTTTTATTAATGTAGTGAAATGAGTATCTGACCCGATATCCTAGTTACAGAGTATAATAAAAGGAGCAATTATGGATAAAGATTTGTGTTACTATAATGGGCATTGTACTTACTTTATACAAATGATTATGTCATTTCCACAATCCATAAAACTGGCACATGAAAACGCTTTCACTGTTTAGAAGGCTGGTTCTAGTATATCGGCCATGACTTTAAAATGAACATTTTTGGCTCAGCATGTGGTTCAGTGCTATGGCGCTTGCCTGGTCTGTGTGTGCAAGACCTTGTGTTCAATCCCCAGAACCACAAAGTAAAAATAAGATGTTTTATTTGTCCGTTCATTCATCCGTTTCTTCTGAGACCTGAGGAAATGAGGGATGAAGATTTGAGTGGACCATAGCTTCATGACTTTCTTTCCCTGTGGCCATCTATAAGAATGAATAGGGAACTGGAGAGATGGCTTAGTGGTTAAGAGCATCAGCTGCTTTTGCAAGGACCTGGGTTTGATTCCCAGCACCACATGGTGACTAACAATCATTCATGACTCCAGTTCCAGGGGAATCTGATGCCCTCTTCTGACCTCTGCGGGCATTGTATGACATGGGAACACATACATGCAAGCAATACACTCATATGCATAAAATAAAAATAATAAAGTATTTTTTAAAGAATGAATGATAGGAAAGGCTTTTTCTCCCTGTTCATCTGTTGTCTTTCATTAAATGACATAGTAGCCCCATTTAAAAGAAGCCTTGTAGTTAGCATTCCATCTAGAAGATTTTATTTTAAATTGTCACTAGGAAGTCTATTTAATGTAGCTTAACTATTAGTGTTTTTCCTAAATATAAAAATAAGAAATGTTTATAATCATCTGACATGATTGGTCATAGCTCCACCCACCCCAAGTGCTATCTAAATATATTAAGAATTAAAATAACTCTTTCAAATGGAAAAAAGGACTTTTCATGGTGCTGTTGTAAAATACCTGCTTGAGGGTACCTTACATGCAGGGCTTGGGCTTTTGCAATCCTGGGGAGTTTGACAACAGGGCTGTGCTAAGAGTTTCAGAATGTATGTACGTTAAGTGAATAGATACCTGCTTTGGACTTGACTAAAGATACATGGCGTCCTTACAACCCTTTCCACTAGGTGGTTGTATAGTTGATATACACTAGACGTAAATACTAACTTGAATAAAAACAGGAAAAGACATTTTAGTGTGTACTGAAAAATATTGTGGCATCATGGAAGCGTAAGCCTGAGAGATGCGTTCAACTAAATGTATATAATTCTGTGTCAGGACTTAATAATTGGTTTTGTGTTCTAGGATTGTGTCCATTCACCAATGATAATAGCATATACAGTTTTCTGGCAGGGTTAGCATTTGGCCTTTTAACTCTTTTCCTTCTTGATCATATAGTATAAACTAAGCTGACCATCACCCACACACAAGTTGTGAAATGACTTCAATTCTCAAGCTAGTTGTGTGAGAATTACTAACAAGCAAGCAAAATTCCTTGGCTTTCAGCTTCTGCCACATCCACTGCAAAGAATCTTTTGCAAACTAACTGTATGATATTCTGATTTTTCTCTGTAGCACTATTTTTTTAGACCTTGTTTCCCTGAGAGAAGCATGCAAAGAATCACCAACCTAATTCACGAAATAAATCCCTTTATAAAGAATTAGAAGAAACACAGCACATTAACTCTTATAAAGATGGTGGCATTGTGTAGCTCTGTTGTTTCTTGAATGACGCCAATCTAAAATGTAAAGAATAACCGAGTGATTTAAGGAACATTGAAGCAGAAATTCCATTGATTATTCCAGTCCGTTTTTTTGAGACCAAAATATGTTTCCAGGCAAGGTCCTGAAAGTCAACTTGTGCATTCCCACAAGTAGTCTCAGTTATTTATTTTTTTTTTAATGGAAATCAATTTTCCAGGATCTAAAGGATCCTCAAAACTCCTGATCCAAATTGTTCTTTTTGTTCTAAAGCTTCTTGAAATGTTAAGCTGAGGCCTTCCATTGCAGGTGGATGGGATGGACCTCAGAGATGCAAGCCATGAACAAGCTGTGGAAGCCATTCGGAAAGCAGGCAACCCTGTAGTGTTTATGGTACAGAGCATTATAAACAGACCAAGGGTAAGCGAACACACAGGGTAAGGTAGGCATGTCCAAACAGCGCTCAACTTGGAGTCTAATGTAGCTGGGACCAAGTTGCCTGTATGTGCACACACCAACTCTCAAAGTCTCAGAAGATTCATTCAAAGTTTCCTTTGCTTTTTAAAACATCAAGCTGTTCTGGAAATCTCTTCCACCATTGAAAGACTTGACAGCTGTTGATAATACACAGAAGTAGGCTTGATTTGTCATCATAGGTGTCTAAGTGATATCTTGATAGTAGTGTTCATTCTGTCCAAAACGTATATAATTTGCTGAAGGAACAAGATGTAGATATGTAGGTTAAAGGTCATTTATCTTTAAGAGAGTCCCTTAGAAGCCAGAAAGATTTCATTTTCTCCAGATTTATTCTTTAAACAAAATCTCTTGTTTATGCAGTCTCATAAACACTTCTTTACATGTTTGTGCATTGCACTGGACATAGTTCTTACAGAGTGCATTTTGTTTATTTACAAATGATTTAATAATTGATTCCCAGCCAGAGTCACTGTGGAGATCATCACAGAACAGATCCTAGGTGACAGAAACCTACTAACATTGTACCCTCTGTCATCATGGGTAAATAGTTCTTAAAAGTATTGTAGAAGCCATTCATGGTGCTGTGTGTCCACATCCCCAGTTCTGCAGAGGCTGATGTAAGGACTGCTGATCGATCCAAGGCTAGCTGGCGCTATGTCATAGCAAGACCCTGTCTGAAGAAAATGTTAAGTAACTATGAGCACATTAATGATCTTATTCATAGAAAAGATAAAACTGAAGCTTAGTATTTACTTACTGTGGTCCTACTGAGGGCTGTGAACACATGCAGTTTGATGCTGCTTTTCCTCATTCCTTGCCTATGCCTCACTAAAAATTTCTCCAGTGCAATAATTATAAAAGATCTATGCCACATACACTGAGAATGACATATACTGTTCCTCAAAGTGTGCTTTTTTAATGCTGTTTCGGGAGTTTCCCCGAGCTCCTGAAGCCCTTTGAGGTTCCACGTTTGGATGTAATTACTTGTCCTATCATTTCCTCTGACCTCTGCTTACTGGTAAGTTTAGGGTTGGTTGACTTTGAGAGACATGTGTTCACATATTGAAGGCAGCTAGACACATTGTCTGGAAATTAAAATATGTGATATTATACGCAAAATACAATGAATTTTAACATGTACAATTAAGAGTTTAAGGTAGCGGTGTTCAGATGATGGAAGAAAAGTAGCAGACACTCTCAGTGAAAGGAGCAAAAGATCAGCCCCGTGTGCTCCTGAATCCAAAGCAGCCAGGTTTGTCTTTCACACCCTTCCGTAGTTACCAAGACAGGTGTGCCTCTAGTACAGGAGTGAATGTACTGGTTCTTAATATAAGTGGTTATCTTCACATCTGCAGCGTTTAATCATTCAGTTGTTTGTTGTTAGGTAATAATTATCCATTCAGATAGAAAATCTGCCAAATGATGGTGCTGCCTTGAGCCGCATTCTTTGTAAATGCTATTCAGTTTGTTTAAATACCTGCAAGTCTTTTTACATTTGTTTCCATTTGTTGTGTTAAACATAGACACAGCTTGGTAAATGTTGTAAATGGCTGCTTAAGTTAAAGCTACTTTTGCGTGGGTGGGTTTACTCTTATTTTTGTTTTATTTTACTTTTTAACATCATTTGGAATAATATTATAAGCTGCTGAATAGTGATTCTTAATATTAATTCAGACACTTAAACCATAAGCATTTCTTTCATTGTCAATCACATTTTCTCACATGCTGGAAGGATATTGTCTTACACACCTGGAAAATACTCCTATTTTTTTATTTGAGGCATAATGACACCTAATTTTATAGCAATTATTGTAGAATAAATCTTGCCTAAAAATGACATGTTTAGTCAAGTTATACACATTTTGCTTTGGAAAACTAGAATTAATTTTGCATTTAAAATGAGATAGTCTTTGTTTGCAGTGATTTACTTCCAAATGAAGGTAATCATGCCTCCCGTAATCTAAAGGAAAAACATTGCAAATGTACTTGCCTGGAGTCCCTTAGTGGTAGATTTTATTTGTGGGCAGAGGTTAGAGCTTCTAGGAGCTCTTACGCAGGTGATTAGACCAGCCACTCTCTTTGGACTTTGGCTGTTCAGGAATGAGAACTTACACAGACTTTCCCTTACTGTCTACCAGTGTGACAACCCAGAACTCAGTGTGACCACATTGCCTGACTGAAGGGTGCCTCTCCCTGTGGGCCCAGAAGGTTTCTGCTTTCTGTGTGCACCTCGTCGGTTAGTGTTTCTTCCTTCATTAGCCCTCGGGACTGTCACCTCAAGTTTCATCATTCATTTTGTTTTAGCAGAAAATCAAGTTCTGTCAATCTTTCCCTAATAATAGAGTGGGCTCCTTGCCATCTATTTCTCTTGTGCCTTTACACTCTGCCGTCAGGGCCAGATTCCAATCCTGAAAGATCTGGACGCAGAGTTCCCTAGAGGTCTCTTGGGATTCTGCTTCTTGCCCTCATGGTCTGTGTCTGCATAATGATGAGGACGTTCAAAACCTAGAACTGCCAGGTCTGATGAACAGAAACACCCTCCACCCTCTATCCGTGTACTAAATTACTAGCCTTCCAGTGGTTTTCAGCTGCCCGGCCATTTCTTCTTCCTTAATAAGTGGTCGTGTTTCCTGACACTTGTGATCACCTCGTGGGTAAGGCAGGAGTCGACATTTTAAACTGAAAAGCAGGGAGAAAATTGAGATGAACAGAAATGTCATTGAACCCATATCCTTTCCTGTCTTTCTCTGTAGGAAAAACACTGCAGAAAGCACAGATTGAAAGGGTAATGTGGGATAAGCTTCAGTGCTGGCACAGGGGACAGTCTCTCTAGCATGCTCTCCCAAGCAGGGTGAAGTCACATGACCAGTCCCTGCACTCCACGCCTGCCAGTGGGCCTTTTCAGTGAGAGCAGTAACACAAACATTTTATTGGAGCCAACATGAATTTTAAACGTCTGCAATTTTCTTTGAAAGATACAGTCAATAGAAGGAAAACATAGCTGGTGTGAAATGGAGAAGAATTCATTGTGCTAAGGAAATTACTTTTTTAAAGTATGAAAATGTTAAATTCTATCTGGCAGACTTCCTGCCTTTAATATGTAATTCAACTTCAGCAGTCCTGGCTAAAGGCTGACTGCAGGCAAGCTTCAAAATCTAGGAGAAACACTCCAACATGGGGCTTCAAATACTATCAAAAGCCGTAAATTCACCAATGATGTAAGAGGTTTTATAGGAATTTTTAAAAATATGAATCTCAGGGCAGGAGAGATGGCTCAGCACAGGCTGCTCTTGCAGAGAACCCGGGTTCGAATCCCAGCACCCACATGGTGGCTAACAACCATCCATAACTTCAGTTCCAGGGGATCCAATTCCCTCATCTGGCCTCCACAGGCACTGCACGGCACAGGTGCACTTACATACACACAGGCAAAACACTGGTAAACATAAAATAAACAAAAACTAATAAAATTTAAAATATGAATCTCTGTCAAATCTCCACAAAAATTGGTAAAGAACAGAGCACACTGTAGAGTAGCTCCTTTTTTTTCATCTTTTTAAATTAAAAAAATTTATTGTTCTTAATCAGCTTTAATATCTAGTCAAAGTCTGATTTCCTAAATGGGGGAGGAATAAAGGAATCCTGATGCTGATGAACTGTGAGAAAGCTGTTTACTTTGCATCTGAAACAGATGGACTATTGAAAAGCAATGCATTCATTTTTAAATCTAAATGAAAAATTTGTGATTAATTTTGACCATGAATCATAAGTTAGTATATGATATGGACAGAATTCACTCATCTCCACCCATTTAATAATACCGTTCAGAGAAAATGAAGGAATTGTGAAGCCAGTTGGTCAGTCTGGTTTCCTTTGCAGTTTATGGACAGATTTAAACTCAGGTATAGGCAGGCTCAGGCCCTTAGAAGCAACCCATTAGTCCTGTGTATTACACTGTACAAGGAGATGGTACAATGAGTTAACACAGACTCCAGGTTCTCACAAGCAGCTCTTTAAACCAGTAAGTACTTTGTTCTTAAAGTTGGGTTGTTTTAAATACGTATCTTGTGCCTTCAGCGCGTCTTCTGTTTCCTTCTAGAAATCCCCTTTGCCTTCCTTGCTGCACAACCTTTACCCTAAGCACAACTTCAGCAGCACTAACCCATTTGCTGACTCTCTCCAGCTCACCGCTGACAAGGTTGGATAATGCCCATTCTCTTGCTGTTGCCTTTTGCAAACGTTTTGTTGTTACTATATGCCTTTGTCCCAGTTCGCTGCCTACTACATTTAGTCAGAAAAACAAAACAACACAAATGACTATGTGTTTTGAGTGGGCATGCAAATTCTCTCTTAAGCACATTCCTGCCAGAGAATATTTATTTTTTACCTGAAATTAAATGGCCCATCTAAAGAAGGGAGAGGGACAAGTCCAGTGTTTGTCCTGCATTGTAGTGTGATTTAATTTTTTTAATATTTAAATTTGTTGTCAAATGTATAAACTACTTTCACATATAATTTCCTGAAAACCTTATGTGGGATTAAAAGGTCATCAAACATGTACAAGATGATCCTAAGAGCTCTTCCACTGCTCTGCAAACGATGTGTGTGTGTCCACGTGTGCGTGTCAAAGGCCTGAGTATTCATAAAGTATGTCTACGTGAATGCCAAAATAAGGAAACATGACTGTTGCCATGGTCATCATTCTATACTTGGCTATTGTATTCTAATGAAATTGTAAAACCACAATTGAAACACAAATTTATAAGGGTTCTTACATACCATAAATTGGTAATAGAAAGGGAGAAAGCTGTCAACAGTTTCTTTTAGGAAGTACTTTATGAATATTCATTGGATTTCTACATAACTGTATTCTGGATAAGCAGAGATGCCATGTCTGAAGAAATATGTTTTCTATTAATGTAGGAATTGCAGAACTCAAGTACAGTCATCTTCCATTGGTCCTCATGTAACCCTTTTGCTCCCACACCATTTAAGGTGTGTCTCCATATGACATTTTGAAGTAGGTGTGTTACAGTGTGTGATGCATGTACATTGTACTTGATGTGTGCACATACGGCATGGGGTGATTGTACATGCACTTTGCATATTTTTTTAAAAGGCTAAATGACCTTTCTTTAAAGCTATATTTTTATTAACAGAATTTGAGCAGTGTCAATTACAAGCCAGTTCCATGATCTTAGCACAGCAAATAGAAGACGTAATTGTCACTCAAGAAAGTAAAGGCCAATATTAGCTCCATGATTAGTAATTGGGTTAGGACACAATTTTAGTTTATTCACAGTATGAAATGCTGCGTGCAATCTTGAGCAGTTTTTCCGATAAGTAAAGTTTTTTCTTTGTTCTGAGAAAAATAATTTAAAAACATGTAGCAAGAGCTACAGATCTTGCCCTCTTTAGTGAGATTTCTAAATTTCGGTTCCACCAAATGAGGCATTTATGTGTTTGTTCATTTTTTTTGAAGGTTGTTTGAGAGATCGATGGGAAGCATGTGGGAAGATAGCAGGAATTCCATCAGTACTAGTGACTCTTGTTTGACCAATGATGTGTAAACTAAACATTTTTAGTACAGCATATTCTATAACCTGGAAAGTGATTGCCCCTAAATCCTCTCAACCAATGGTTTGCCTGAAAATTATGTGTTTTGTGAATCACTAAAAAGACGATATTTAGTGCCATAAAGTTTTAGTGCTAGATGTTTTGTGGCATTCGAATTCCTGGCACCACTTAATAATTCTTAAGATTTTAGGAGCACGGCTTTTAGTGTGGTCTATCAGAAGCAGGTTATCTTTAGAAAATCATAGGTATGCACATATATTTCAAGCAAGTTATGTAAGAAAGATTTTTATTTAGGAAAGTAACATAAAGAAAGAGGGAAAGATGTAAGTTGGGGGCCTTTGGGACTGCTTGGGGTAGTACTTTAGGTGGCTCTCCCTCACCTGAGACAGCTACTATACTATGGAAATCGGAGAAGGTAAGATACCATGCAAAGTGCACTGTACTAAGAATTCAGTGGAAAGTGGCTGGTGAGATGGTTCAGTGGATAGAGGCTCTTGCCTCCAAGCCATGTCATCTGAGCTCAATCTGTGGAACCTACACAATGGAAAAAGAGAATCTGTTCCAGCAAGTTGTCTCTGAGTGCCACACTTGTGTAAGGCACGCGCACACACACACACCATGTCCGTCCTCTGTATAAATAAGTAAACGTTAAAAAAAAAGAATTAAGCAGAAAGAAGTATAGCTTCTCATTTCCAACAAAATCTTTTACCTCTTATGGCCTTAGAATCGGGTTTCTTCATCTTCAAATGGAGTGAAATGAACTCAGTAACCTACAGTTTACAGGGCTGTCAGACTCTAACATGCTGTTGAATAAACACATAAATGTATAATATGTATTATATATTATATATATAATACATATATTTTATATATGCACACACACACACATATCTTGACTATGTATGCCAAATCAATCTTAAGTGACAGCAAGTATGTCACATCTGGCTCTGTATAAAGTATCTTTTACACTTACCTTGTGAGCTGCTAGGGAAAAGATGGTAGTGTTCTTAAAACTGACCCACAGATTGTGCACTCCGTGCTAACCAGCAAGCTGTCCCTGGGAGACAAACCCACATGCATAATGCTCTTTTATATTGATTCATTCAGAGTCATTTGGAAATTGTTCATATGGGGCTGGGGATAAAGGTCAGTGGTAGAACACTTGCTTATTATGTGCAAGATCATGGTTTCAGTCTCTAGATCAACAAAACGAGAGGTGTCTTTACGTACAGCCTTATGAGATTTTATCATGATCATATTTAGTTACTGTATGTATGTGTATGTGTATGTGCATTCTTGCATGTGTGTACATGGCCACATCATGGGTGTGGCAGTCATAACACAGCTTGTAGGAATCAGTTCTCTCTTCTTGTGTGGGTCCCAGGGATCGAACTCAGATCTTCAGCCTTGGCCACAAATGGCTTTACCTGCTGAGCTATCTTGCTGGCTCTCACTAACAAGTTTTAAGGTGATTTTTTGTTGTTGTTGTTAATTTCCTTTCCCATTGGTTGGTTTGTTTCTTAGCAGGCTTTTCAAGACCCCTAAAATCTCATATACATCCCTACTCTTTTTTCCAATGGGGAAATTTGTACCCCATTCTATCTTGGCTCACTAAGCCTTCAAACTGAATTATGCATCCATTTACATTAATAAATAGCAATTTAATGAATTTTGTTTTGATGCCTGAATCCCATATATCATATGTCAGCTTTCCATTATTTGAAGGATATTTTAAAGCTGGGTTTTATTTTTGGAATTATATTATTTTTCTTACAGTTTTCTTAAGACCCCACATAGCCATTGCATTTTTCTTGTTCCCACAGGCACCCAGTCAGTCAGAATCAGAGTCGGACAAGGCACCCCTGTGCGACGCTCCTCTGCCCTCGCCTAAAGCATTTTCGGAAACCAGTAGTGACCATGCACAGCTTGCAAGCACCATGGCAGAAGAAGCAGACAAAGAAGATGAGTTTGGTTACAGCTGGAGTGAGTTGTCTGATTGTAGTGCCCTTGATTATAAGAAATGTTGAAATAGTTCTGGGTTTGCAGGGCATCTGTTTTGTATGAATAAGTTTGTTTCAACTTTAGAGATACATACTGCCACTGTATGTGGAAAAATACTGTTTAACTTGAATACAATGTACATTTCTGAGGCTGAAGTCCTGTTCTTTGTTTACTTTAAATGTGCATCCCTACAAATGCCCCTTTGCTTCTCATATGAGAATTAATGAGGACAGAACATTAATGAGGACAGTACTGGATTGGCTGTCTTGAACAAGCAATGGCCTCTCTAGGCCTTAGGTTCCTCATTGGAATGTCTGGCTGCTGCTAGTATTATGCCCTGAACTTATTGTTTGGTATTGATGGTAACCTTATAATCACTAGGACAAAACCTTTGGATATTTGGCAAGATGTCTTTTAAAATGCAGTTCTCTTGTGATACTAATACTGCATTAGGTAATGTCTGAGGAAGCCTAGCACCATACTTGGTACAAAAATACACCCAAAAGTCATGAATATGTCATCATGTTAAAATATTTTATTTTAAAAACTCAACTATTTCCTTTAAGAAAGCTGTAGTACACACATCTTAGAAAGCACAGAACATACAAGTTATATTGCTAAGTTGGGGAAGGAGGATGGAGATAATGTTTATGTAATTGGCGTAGTTAAGAATCGACATGAAATAAAGGTCATTAGCCATATAATAATTTTCTGAGATGACTTGTCAAAATTCTGACCTAATTAAAATGACCAGATGACCAGAATGTTACAGTTTTTTTTTAATTCATCAGAGTGAATTAAATGATACAGTGGCTTAAAATATGAACTTAGGGTTGTGCAGGGGGTATGGTAACGATCAATGGGACTAATCAGGGCTGGGTGTCTGAGATGACTCATTGGCATGGCTAGCAGTCAGTTCTGGTTACTGATAATTAAACTTTTGCTTGGAGCACCTACATATGCCTTCGCTCTCTCAGATTAAAACAAAAAGAAAACCAAACCAAACCAAAACAAAAAAACATGTCCGAAATCTAGAGTAGATCTTGTCTCATACAGTCAAGACATATTTCTGTGTGGGGACAGGTACATTGGTTTATCCTGGCCTGCACACTCCTGGATGTATGTCCTGAGTAGCTGCCAGAGGTAATGGGACACATGGTGCAGATTTGCTGTTAGAGAAGCCCCTGCTGTCAGTGACAAATTTTCTGGGCGCTTTCTTCTCTTCTGCTCTCCGAGTGGTCAAGTAATTTTCTAGTTTAATTAGTCTTCTGCCAGTTTTTACATGTGAATTACTTCTCTTGGGTCTAATGGCCCTTGGTGAACTGATTAGTCAGACATTGTGCTGTGTATACGCTTAATTCAGAGAAGGTCATCAGAGTTTGATTATTCTAGGAAGCAAGTCCTGATGTCCAGGCAGTCAATCTGTCTAGCTTCTAATGACTAAAGAAAGCATTTTGAAGCAAATAATGTTCTTTTGAGATAAATCTAAATAGCCTTCCATAGTAAAGCATTTGACTATGAATTAACTTTAACTGCATTTGTTGTTGTTATGAGTAGAAAATATCAGAGAGCGTTATGGAACCCTAACAGGCCAGCTCCACATGATTGAACTGGAGAAAGGTCGTGGTGGTTTGGGTCTGAGTCTTGCTGGGAATAAAGACCGAACCAGAATGAGTGTCTTTATCGTGGGAATCGACCCAAATGGAGCAGCAGGAAGAGATGGCCGACTGCAGATTGCCGACGAGCTTCTAGAAGTAAGTGGTGGTAGGAGGCTGTGAATTTACTCTTGCCATAGCAGCACTGTGGAAGCTTCAGTTTCTAAAGACTCACCCAGACTTCATATGGTGACTAAATAAACCATCAGTTGCCTAATAAAATGGATTCACTCCAGCGTATTTGGCTCTGAACCAAATCTCTTTGACATAGAATTTGTGTTCCCGTTAACTTCCATTAGAAGGTCATGGCTCTGCAGCACCAGACACTCTTTCTGCCCCAAGACAGTAATGAAAATCACACTTAAAAACATTTTTGTGAGTGTGCTCCATTTTTATTAGGAGTTTTAGAAAAGCTAAATGACCAGTCATTCCCCCCGTGATACCGACACACTGGACATTCTGGATGTTGAATCCCTAATGAAGGAAGAGATGGGGTGAGGGGACATGTGGCCAAGGCCAAAGCTAATAGCAAAAGCAGCACCTTGCCAAGCAAAGTAGATTTGCAGACCATGTGCTTAGACTGTTTGCTTTTCTTTTACGTCCGATAGGCTAGACCAGCATGATTTCCATCTTTATACTCTCAGGTGGTGCATGTGTATCTGCTGCTCACTCTGGTTCTGGTGGCAGTGGATTGATGACTGGGCCTGGACTGGCAGCTGCATTTCTGTTGCGTGCTGCGCTGCTTACAGGCAGTCTGTTGCCCATGACCCGAGCCTCCCTGGTATGTCTTCTCCAAGTGCCTGTTTCTAGGACTTCCATCTTGAGACCAGCTGAGAACCATGACAGTGGACTCGCCTAGGTGGTCTTTGCAGGCCACAGAGCCCTACTTAACAGGAAGTCGTTCTCTGTTCTCTGTATTTCCTCCAAGTGATGCTTCCAGCAACACCTCAGGGGTGTTATTTGAGGGACATTAGTCTTTAGGCATGCCACTTTATGTTAGCTTTAAATATGAGATTTTTCTATGTTCATCATTCAAATTCAGGTTTGTGTTCTGGAGAGAGAAATACAGCTAATATTTTAACAAAAGAGAATACTAGGCTTTTTATTAGCTAGACAAAATGATATTAACTGCATAAATGAAGAATTTCAGGCTCAACCAATGATACTTCTTTTTCACAGATCAATGGCCAAATTTTGTATGGAAGAAGTCATCAGAATGCCTCATCCATCATTAAATGTGCCCCATCTAAAGTGAAAATAATCTTTATCAGGTGAGCCATTTCTCTTTCTGATTTACTAAATATTTCATTAGCATTTCAGCACTGATTTGTTTTGGATGAAAATAAATTCGTTACTATTATGTTTATACCAGAATTTCAAGACTTTGGGGTTAGAGGATTTGGTCCTAATAACCTTTATGACTCTTGAAGTAAAAGAATGGGAATAACTCATTAAGATATGATAGACTGATGCTTTCTTCTTTTAGAAATAAAGATGCAGTGAGTCAGATGGCTGTGTGTCCTGGAAATCCAGTGGAACCTTTGCCTTCTACCTCAGAAAATCTTCAAAATAAGGAGGTAGTTGTAATGTGTTTACTTCTCTGCGAAGATTTGACTAGTATACCCTGATACTAAGTCATCTAATCATGGTAGACATTACAGGGATTCAGTAAGTTATAATCCTGGTGTTCAAAAGCTTCATAGGCTACTCTCAGATGACACTTAGTAAATAAGCACACCACTGCTGTGGAGGCCACCAGAAGATCCCACACAGGCTGCAGTGAGGGCAGAGTTGCCTGCTCTGCTCTGGAGACAGAAGACTTAGTGGAAGGGTTGCCTATGAAGCATGTTGAAAGATGAGAGGTCACGAAGGCTGTGGGCAGGACACACGAAGTAAGGACTGGCATATGCTCTCGGGCTAGGGCATGAAACTGAAAACTGAGCAGAGCGGTAAGGGCTGGCATGAGGCAAGTAACAGGCAGCTGACAAGAAAAGGCCCTGAGAAAGGAGGTCCAGTCAGGCCCTGAGAAGCTCTGTGATGGGATGATGCATTCCAACACTGAGCATTTTAAGAATTCTGTTTTAGATGAATGAGGATTCTTTTTAAGAACTCCCCATGCAGCAAGTAGTATAGTAAAACATCAGAGAGGTTGCAGGGGGAGAGAAAGGAAGTTAGATGTACAGAATAATGGAAACAATTAGGGAGAAAGACAAAGATCTGAAGTAAAACAAGAAAGGAAGGAAAGATTATATCAGGAGTTTATGATGTAAACTACTAATACTTCATCCCCACATAAATATACTTGTTGAGAAAAAAAGCATTGTGAAGTATTTGCCTCACAAACATTTCTTGGATAATCTGCCTGTTTGAGTAGGGAAAATAATGGTGATTGAAATAGACAGGATGTGCAAGGCTTCCTATACCCAACTATAAACCTAGAAAAGAGGAGAAGACACTTGCAAAAGGATACCACCAGCTGTTGTAGGTTACAGGTGCCTGTTGGAAGCCACACACAGTAAAGCGTGAGCGCTACTTTATTTTTGCTAATCAGTCCTCTCCTGGAGCCTGGGTATTTCCTGCTTTTACTGTTTACTAGGCTGCCTGTTGGTAAGCCTGGTGACATGTACATTAGGACACATGTTCTGGACTTAGACAACCTTCCAATGAGCCTATTTGCATATGTTAGCCCCAGGGACCAAAATTCTGTCTCTCAGAGAGCATTTAGGGAGAGCAGGAGTGAAGGGTGAACCCATGCAATGTGAACACTGAGGAGGGAGGTGAAAAGGAGAGGCCACAAAGAGGAACAAGCAGGAGGCACCTGTGGAAGAGAGTGGGCAAATCCCATGGTCCGAGATGCTGCAGAGAGGGCCAGGAAAGAGATGCTGAAGGAGAGGCCCATGGATCTGGTACCTGGGAGATGATGGGAAAAAGAGTGATTGAAAGTGATGGCATTGACTCAAGGGTGAGGAAGAATTAAGTTTTGGTGATGGTTTTTAATTTGGGAAATCCTTACATGCATCTAAAAGATCAACAAAGGAAAGTGGTCTAGAAGGAAGACCTTAAAATTAAAGGAGCCATGGAGATTGGCTGTGGTGGAATGTATAGGAATAAAAGCACTCTTCCCTGAATGAGGGATATATGTGTGTGCATGTGCACAGTCATACATACATACATAAAGTTTTGGTGATGGTTTTTAATTTGGGAAATCCTTACATGCATCTAAAAGATCAACAAAGGAAAGTGGTCTAGAAGGAAGACCTTAAAATTAAAGGAGCCATGGAGATTGGCTGTGGTGGAATGTATAGGAATAAAAGCACTCTTCCCTGAATGAGGGATATATGTGTGTGCATGTGCACAGTCATACATACATACATATGTGTGTGTGTATGCTTATATATGAAAGATATATATATATATATATACATGACAGAAAAAAAATCG
>NW_008351881.1:6151157-6155934 GCF_000622305.1 Nannospalax galili | reverse complement strand
TGCACAGTCATACATACATACATATGTGTGTGTGTATGCTTATATATGAAAGAGATATATATATATATATACATGACAGATTAAAAAAATCGTAGACTCATTCAAGTTGTTCCTCCTGTTGAACTGAGTCATGTTACCTAGGATGGGAAGATTATAGAAGACAAACTTATTTTCATATTATACTAAACATGCCCCTTAAATGGTGTGTTTTAATAATAATTTTTCTGGGAAAGCATTTAATGATTTCTAAATACTCTTCATAGCTCACACAAAAAGAATAACTTACGGCTGCCTTGCTAGTGCCTGAGCGTCAGCAGCCCCGTGTTAGATAGGAGCCTGCTGTTGGGTTTCATCATAGAGTAAACCCAGGAAAACTGCCAAGCTACTTGAGTGCTGCGAAAACAATTGCTGTCCCCTCACACCTCCCAAGCAGTTCATTTTATTTTTTTAAAATATCTTTACTGAGTTTTTGTGCATTTCATATAATAGATCTTAATCATATTTAAACACCCTCCCCCATGTGCACACCCCCATATGTCCCTCCTCCCTCACCATAATCAAGCGTTTTGAGACTATAACATTCATAATTTCCATGATATATTAAAAATAGTATTAACGAATATGACAAATGAAATAATTTTGATTAAGTGGCCCTGATGTTTAAGTAAGCAAAAATACCTAACACTCAGTTACCTACTTAGACATTTTTGTTTCTCTGTCAGGAGGAACCAAATTTTACTACTTTTGATGGAGCTGTGGACCTCAGTTCATTTACAAATGTATACCATCTGGAGCTTCCCAAGGTAAATCTGCTTTGAATGGGAATTAAATGAGGTGCACAACCTCACACCAGTGGGCCAGTTCATTGGCTCCCCAAAGCATGGTCTTCAGACAACAGGGTCTGCACCACCTGGGGTCTTGTCAGAGTCCAGGTGCTGGGGTCCATCTAGAGTACCCTGCTAAATGAGGAACTTGAGGGATGGGCCTTGAAGTCTATTATGTAATTTGGGTGCATGATAGAGCTTGAGAACTATTGTGCCAATGGGTCCTTTATTGTGGCCCCAGATTTATTTTCTTGTTTTTATTGTTATTGCAAAGTAGTGAGATAGGACATCTTCCCTTGATTCACTTACCGTGATGCTGCTAAGTAGGAAACAAAAATGAAAAAAATGGAAGTAAAATTCGTGGGACTGGAGAGTTGGCTCAGTGGTTAAGACCACTGGCTACTCTTCAGAGGACCCAGATTTAGCTCCTGGTACCCACGTGGCAGCTAACAGCCACCCTTAATTCCAGTTCCAGGGGATTCGACACCATCTTCCGGCTTCTGTAGTCATTGCATGCACATGGTGCATTTACATGCAGTCAGAACGCTTATGCATAAAATACAAATAAAATAAGTCAATCAATTAAAAGGTAAAAATTCTTGTCAGAAAATTAAAAGCTTAAATAGCTTGAAGTTCTACTAGGAGGCATCAGTGAGGTGCTTGCCTCGAAAAAATCAGAATTTTAGGTTCAGGTGACTGCTTTACAGAGGTAGTTCGCTGAGTAGAAGCCTGTATGTTTTCAGCTGCTGTAGGCCCATGCTGGAAAGTAAGCGGGCCTGGGGAAAAAGAGTGAGGGGAAAGAGCAGGCAAGTGTGCAGGCAGAGGAGAAGCGAGGTGGGGCCAGAGGGGTTGGACAGGAAGTGCTGCAGACAGGAAGTGCTGGAATGGTCCATCTGTTCCAGACTGGAGGCTCAGAGGCCCCTTGCTCAGAGCCTGGGCCATCCTGACTGGGCAGAGGCTTTGCTGCATCTGCTGTGATCTTTTTTTTAATAAGTCTTTTAAAAAATATTTTATTATTTTTATTTTACGCATATGAATCTGTTGCCTGCATGTGTGTAAGTGCACCCGTGTCATGAAATGCCCATGGAGGCCAGAAAAAGGCATCAGATCCCCTGGAACTGGAGCTACAGATGGATAACCACCATGTCGGTGCTGGGAATTGAACCCCGATCCTCTGTAAGAGCAGTGACTGCTCTTAACTGCTGAGCCATCTCTCCAACCCTGCTGTGATCTTTTTTGCTTCAGTTTCCATTCCTGTAAATTGAAGATACTAGCACTGCCTTTGTCCTTGTTAGATAAAAGCTGGGCAGGGAACAGCCACAGGAAACAGGACTCCAGTAAAGGAAAGTTGATTTCTTAGGCTCATTGGCTGGCAGCTCAGCTGGGGAGAGAAAGGCAGCCAGCAGCCTTCTGACTGCTGAGGAAGTTCTTATAGGGGGTTGGGGAATGTGGAAGGTGGCAAAAATAATCTTTACAGTTTCAAGGGAAGTAGCTTGAACTGAGACAGCTCTTACATCAGTGGGTCTGGGCTCAGGGACCTGTTTATCTTCCAAAATTATCTGGGGAACAGCTTTGTGTTGAGACAGCTCTAAATGTAGCTGTCTGGCCAGTTCCTGTTTTGCCAGGGGACCCTCATGGCCTTTTTTGTGAGGCTCTTCTACACTGGGAGAGGGTCTTCTCCAGACCTAGATGCTAACATTCCAGCCTTTTGTGTTATAGGATAGGGGGCCACGTTTTCTCATCATGGTTACTTCCTGCTGGTCAAGGTCGATGTGGGGAAAGGAAGGCTGGAGTCAGGGTCCAGTCAGGCAGTGGGGGTCTCCAGCTTGTGCATCTGGACAAAGTCCTCAGTGGTCCACAGGCATTTATACACATGTGGGGGAAAGGAAAATAACAGTTGGTTAAAGGTGGTACGAGTTAGTTGTTGTATCCTGCCCTGAAAATATCTGAAGAGACAGGAGCAATGGTTAGCACCAGACTAATAGAGCGCAGGGGCCCAAGTAAGGGCAGAAGCCAGGGAGTCAGTCCTGAAAAGATATCCCACTTGGGGTGACTGCTGGTACTGGGAAGTTTTAAGTAAGAAATACTTGGCCTCCTGTTGGAGGCATTTTATGTTGTGTTCAACCTTATATGATTGGTTGACATAGTAACAGCATTCCTTGCCCAAGAAAAAGCAGGTACCTCCCTTTTCTGAAGTTAATAGATCCAGGGCTCGCCTGTTCTGGAGGGCAACTTCGACTGGGGAGGACAGTTGCCGTTGTAAGATCTGGATTGACTGGGCTGTTGCTTCCACTGCTGTAGTAAGTTCATGCTTGAGGTCCTGGATCTCCTCAGAGAGGTGTTGGGCAGAGACCAAGGTATGTCCCAGGCTCCCTGCTGTGAATCCTGTGGTGTCTACAGATGATACCAGGTTGATTCCCACCAGCACTGCTAGAGTAGCTGGCCTTTTTGCTCTGCTCTTTTCTGTTTCTGTGGAGAGAGAATCATGCACCTCTCCTGAGGCCTATAGGGTTAATCTAGACATGAGAATGCCTGGAGTGTAGGTAGCCTTGACTGGTGGGGAGATACAGGTATATATCTTGGAGCAACAAAGGAAAAGTAGCCCTGGGGCTAGACCAGTATTGCCCCAATTGTAACACTGTGGGTAGAGGAGTGGGGGCAGTTAGAGACTTAAGCCTAATGTCTGGGAAGTTCAATCCTTTGAACTCTTAAAGAAATACTGATCACTTTAATCTTTGGTTATACTTTCCTTTTGGGTGTTTAAGACCATACAGTTGGCCCAAATAAACCAATTCATTTTTACTCTTAAGGTCATTTGAAGATTTGTTTCTCAGGGGTCACATGGGCTTGGGAGGAGCCCCTGGCTCCTTTCTTTTACCAGTTCCACCTATGTGAAGATAAGTCAAAGGTCCTACTTGACTGTAGCTGGCTTCACTTGGAAGCATGGAGGAAATGTTTCCTCTGTGTTGACCCTCTGAGCAGACTGGATGCTGTTTCAAGTCCATCTGGTGAGGTCTCCATGGCCTCCCTGAACAAGAGGACAGGTGACTCATCACAGTTACAGGACGTTTTGAGATATGCTTCATAGTCCCCTGGAACTTAGTTGACCTAGGAGGGCAAGAAGCAAAAACTGTCCCTTTAAGTCCCTCTGACCAGATTAGTATAGTCTGGCTATTAAACACCCAAGAAGGTTAGTTACACCAATCTGGTACTTTTAATTATCATGTATTATATAGATAAAGCTTGGGCAAAACCCATTTTTAGATAAACTTTTACTAGACCTCCTTAAACTAGTTGTCTAAACTATGACCTTAGCCTGGGGATACTAAGCAAGGTTTACCCGTGTCTAAGGTTTAAGTGTCAAACCAATGTTTGGTTACATTAAAGTTTTCCTGGGGACCTAATGAGTTCACTGAGCTTACTTACAGAGATGACTGAGGGGGTTGTTGAGGTGTATGAGTGACCTGAGAGTATTTGCACTGGAAAGCCCTTACCCGGCATGAATGTTGACTTTTTTTTTATAACCTCATGGGTCAAACCCTATCTTTGCAGCCTTTGCCTTCCCAAGATTATATACTATAGTCCTTGTAGAAGATCATTTGTAATTAGGGCATAATTATGTACAGGTGACTGAGAAGAATGGCTGAATACTCAGGTGAGGGTCCAATGACCCTGCTTGTCCTTTAAAGAAGGAACATAACTGTCAACAGGCCCAGTTGTCATGATTTTTAGTAAATGGACACAGCCGAAGTCATGAAGATGGCAGTTATTTGACTTAGGAGTGATGTGCAACATCATCTTATAAAAGAACATGAAATCCAAATTAAGATAATGTAATTGTTAATATTATCCATTTACACACTGTGCTTTATAAATTTCCAGATAAACCTTATAGAAAACATAAAACCATTAATAATTTTTGTTATTTTATGTGGTTTAGAGAATGGTTTACT
>NW_008351881.1:6143524-6144891 GCF_000622305.1 Nannospalax galili | reverse complement strand
ATCTGTCTTATAAAAGAACATGGAATCTAAATTATACACATATGATAATATAATTAAGTTAATATTATCTATTTACACATTGTGCTTTATAAGTTTTCAGATAAACCTTATAGAAAATATAAAACCATTAATAACCTTTGTTATATATAGAGAATAGAGAATGGTTTACCAAAAACTTGCTTTGGGTTTTGAAGAAATGCAAACACTGGGTAGAGAAAAGCAGTTGGTACATTAAAACATTATCAAACTGAAGTTCACAACCTCTAGTATAATCAAAAACTGTTGTGCTTTATAAATTTCCAGATAAACCTTATAGAAAACATAAAACCATTAATAGTCTTTGTTATTTTATATAGAGAATGGTTTACCAAAAACTTGCTTTGGGTTTTGAAGAAATGCAAACACTGGGTAGAGAAAAGCAATTGGTACATTAAAACATTATCAAACTGAAGTTCACAACCTCTAGTATAATCACTTAAGAAAAACTGTCGTAGCCCTCCTCAGACTTAAATAAACTTTTAAAATCTCTCAAAATATTGAAATGTTGGGTTTCTGTGTTTTGGCCAGACAGAATCATTGTCTAGTTTGTATTGTGGCCAGGCAGTGGTTCACAAAAACTTTAGGTGCTTTGATGTAATTATATCTGAAAGTCCTGGTTGCTTTAGGGACTTGAAAAGACAAGTCAAGGGAGTGAGAGCCTCAGGCTTAGACTAAGGGGTTCCCGTAATGACAGATTAAATAGGCAGCAATAAGAAAATGGATGAGAAGCTGAGTAAATAGGTAGAAGGAGATGATGAGGATTCTCTCACCTGAGAGATGGAATTGGGGACACCAGTGAGGATGCCCAGGAGAAAGGTGACAGAAACAAAGAAGAGAGAGCAGGAGGAAGAGGGAGAAGGGGATACATGAACTGTTGGTCATGTCAAACAGGTACATGCAGAACCAATGTGCAGAAAGGTGTCCCCTTCTGCCAGAGGCCCAGGAAGTGGTCCCAGTCTACTGGAGGTAGCGTCCTACAAACAACAGGGAGGTGTGTTCACCAGAGAGAGGACAGAGCAGGTTCCTGCCCTGGACAGGCGGGGTGTGTTCCTTCCCTGGAAACAGTGTCCTATGACCAGGAGAAGGAATGAGTTTTTCAGCACACCGGTGTGTCTTTCGGACTCAGTTTGAAAAACTCAACTGACAGTGAGTGTGGCACGACCAGGCGGTAGAAGAAGACAGAGCACAAGAAAAGGGATGAGAGGAGAGATGTGAAAAGTAAGAAAGAAGGGGAATTGGGGGGGGGAGATTTTGAGAGTAACAGGTAGGGAATGAGGAAAGATGGAGAGAGAGGTAGTTAAAATTAATTTATTTTAGTACTAGGAACC
>NW_008351881.1:6116298-6143486 GCF_000622305.1 Nannospalax galili | reverse complement strand
GCTGAAAAAAACATTTTGGTGTTAATTTAGCATTTTTAGTTTGTATGAGACTTGACTTATATGTCAATATGATACCAAATAAATTAATTTTAAGAAACATAAATTTATGTTGACTGTGTATACATATCTAATTATGTATAAGGTAGATTTTAATAACTAAGATGTTGTCATTATTATTTTTGAGAATGTGGTTTATTATTTTTAAACCAAAAACACCTTTGAAGTAGACAAATAAAATGAATACATCTTAAAACATCTTGAAAGTAGACTAAAACCAAAAAAGGTATTTAACAAATAAGATTTTATATAAACAGTTTAGGTGTTGTTTTGTATAGGTAATCAGCATTTGAAAGTTTTGTGAAACATTTAATAAACTTGAAGACACTGTTTAATAGATTTTAAAATAATTAGGGTACCCATTTATAAGGCCTTTGAATGTATCATCAAAATATTTATAAATTTGTACACATGTATTTTGGTTAGTCATGTCAAAAATAAAACCAAGAATTTTTGTGCACAATAAAACAATGAGAAAGCAAACAAAGCTATAATGGCCATAGTTTAAAAATTGTTTTGACACAAACAATACATGAAAACAATTACAACAGACACAGATACCATAATCACATGAAATCTAGGTGCATCAAAGAGTAGAAGGCAGAAAGCTTATATCTCTAGTTCTTTAATATTTTAAAGACTTAGTGGTGTAAAAGAAAGGATTATGTTTGTCATATAAATTTGAAGTAGCATTTTTTATCTTTTAAGAGCCAAATAATTATTTAAGAACCCTGTCAATACAAGGAATATATGGACAAACCAAGTAACTTGGCAAGGCAGATTTTACTTTCATATAAAGATGTTTAAAGGAATCTGTTTAAAGAGAGAAGAGCTCAGCTGTTCTAGACCATCAGGTTCAGGATGCATCATGGCCTTTTCTTGAACAAAAGTCTTACAGGGTGTGGTGGGATTAAAAGATTAGAATTTCTTGTCATAAACCAAGTTTTTAAGTTTTACAGATTTTTGAATATTTAATGTTTCTTACAGAGGGAGATGCCTTTACATATGAAACCCAGGAAAGTTATGTTATTAGCATAACTTAAATCAGAGGAGACAGGAAGGACGAAAAGGAAACATTAACACTTTAGGTTAAGAATAAATAAAATGCAAATAGTACTGAAAATAATCCCATTTAGAAACAGTTTAAAATAGTGTTAAAATTTAAACTTTCATTGTGGCATTATTTCCTTAGTCTGATATAAAAATGTATTGACCTTGTTGTAAGACAATAGAAACTGTTAAAATCTGTTGTTTTTTAATGATCTGATCAAGAATCCAAGATGAAAGCCAAAACAAAAATGACAAGAGGATTAGGACTTGTGGTTGAACATCTGCAGTTTGTAGCCCTGAATACCCTGAGGCAAGATAGTAAAACAGATAAAGAAGTTTACCTGCCCAATTCAGAGCACCTGTAAAACATTTCACATGAGCAAGTAATAAGTTATTAGGATTTGGGGGTCCTTAGTGGTTACCAAGATGATATGAGGAGAAAGAGTGTCCCCTAAAGTTTTTTTTTATTTTTTACTTATCGAAGAATTTAAAACAGAAGCTCTAGGACATAGGCATGATGTAATGTAGCTTTAGAGCCTGCATGGAGGACAGAGATGTGATGGAGAGTGGACAGCTTTAGAGAAAACTAAAGAAGTACAAGATGCTGGGCGACCTAAAGCATCAATGAAAGCACATTTAAATAAGGATATAAACAAGACGTTTTTCTCTGAAAAATTTAGAAAAGCAGGTAGACTTACAGAGGCCTAAACATTTGTAGCTGGGTTTAGAAGCAGAACAAGAGTTATAGGAGGGGGAGAGAGGAGAAGGATCTGGAGCATTTTTCCTGTGTACGGAATCCATAACTGGTTAGAGGGAGAAGGAGAGAGAGCTTTGATTAAAGGATGGAAGCAAAAGAGACCTAAACTCAGATAGAACGATATCAGAAATCATCCCGAGCAAGGTGAGGAAGAACCTGGAAAAGGACAAAGACAGGGAGAAGGATGGAAGACAGACAAGCTTCCAAGCCCATGGCAAAGGAAGGGAGAAGGAAGGAGTCCGTTGGGTCCAGTGGGAAGCTCCAGGAGCTCCAGAGCCATCTAAGTCTTAGTGGAGAGAGAGAGAGGGAGAAGAGAGGGAGATTGAAGAGAGAGAGAGAGGGAGAAAGAGAGAGAGCAGAGATCCAGAGCTCTGTGGGAGAGCACTTACCTAAACTCTGTCAGAGGGTGAGGAATGCAGATGGACTCATAATCTCTAATCCCAGGCCTGATGTGGTGAGTGGTGGGAGCTGTGTAGGCAAGCTGGTTGTAGGAGTGCATGGTCAGTAACGTGGTTTGGTAAGCAGGAACTGGGTCATAAATAACCCAGTCATTCCTCTTCTCAGGGTTTCAGCACCATATGTTGACAGCTGGGCAGGAAATAGCCACAGGAAACGTAAAACTCCAGTAAAGCAAAGTTTATTTCTTAGGATTGCTGGTGGCTGGCAGCACAGTTGGGGAGAGAAAGGCAGCCAACAGCCTTCGACAGCTGAGGAAGTTCTTATAAGGGGGCTGGGGAACATGGAAGGTGGCAAAAATAATCTTTACAGTTTCAAGGGAAGTAGCTTGAACTGAGACAGCTCTTACATCATTGGGTCTGGGTTCATGGACCTATTTATCTTCCAAAATTATCTGGGGAACAGCTTTGTGTTGAGACAGCTCTAAATGTAGCTGTCTGGCCAGTTCCTGTTTTGCAAGGGGACCCTCATGGCCTTTTTTGTGAGGCTCTTCTACACTGGGAGAGGGTCTTCTCCAGACCTGGACTCTAACAGTCCTAGGCAGTTGTAAAGATTAAATGAATTATATACTAGCATATTTCCTGACACACTGCCAGACTCTGTCGGAAAAATATCATGACTGCATAGTTTTATGTCTTCAGGTAGGCTGCTGTGGTCGTTTTAATATATGTATTTTATATTTCTTAATTCTTTGAGAATTTCCTATATGTGTGTAATATAGTTTGATCAGATTCACCCCCTCTTCCTCCCTTCTTGTCCCAGATATTCACTCACTACCTCCACATCCCTGTATATTCTTTCTTTTTAGGGGGCAGGGAGAGGGTTAGCCTCAGACTCACAGAGATCTGCCTGATTCTGCCTCCTGAGTGCTTTTTTTTTGTTTGGTAGTGAATCCAGTGTACGCTGCCCATATGCTCATGGGTATGCGGCTATTTTCAGGAGTAGGGTTGGCCTAACAGGAGCCATGTTTTATAGAAAACTGACTCCCCCTCTCCCAGCATCCATCAATTGTCTAGAAGTAGGAGCTTGGGAGATGCTCCACATTCCATGATGAAATGTTGATAAAGAGCACTCACCACATAGTTATAGTGAGAATTAAATATGCATACTTAATTAAGAAAAGATAGGCTATGGAAAGTGTCTTGTACTTGGAGTGTACACACTAAGTATTGAAGGTTACTATGGCATGTGTATATACTAAGTATTGAAGGTTACCATGACTGTCCTAGTTAGTAGGTGGGAGGTCTCATCACTGGCGCATTTTTCTCATGCCTGAGTCCACTTTGTTGAGGTGTCTGTTCATGTTCTCATCCTTTTCATACCCTACTCAGAACTTTTCTAGAACTTTGACTGTCCAAACGTAATTCAGTGTTCCTTGGCTTGGTGTTGGGTTATGGTCTGGACAGAAGCCTATGCTTTTCTAGGAGAAACTCATCTCACACACTGAAAGAGTTTAGATAAGACACTTGATTAAGCTCACTGGCCCTCCCTGTCTTCTGTAACTGGGGCTGCCTAGATTAAACTGTTGGGATTGAATGAGATAGTGAGCAAGAAAGGTTCCTTCATTCTACAGCATAAACTTCCTCCTTGCCTTTACTTTCCGATGATTCGTTCATAGATGTCTGTTGTATGTCCTTCCCTTCCGGAGTGTGTTGCTGACAGTTGAAATTTGAAGGCCTTGGAGAACATCAGTGTATTGTCCACAAAAGCTTCAGTCTACATGCAGATTTATGATAAAGTAAAATGCCAGGGAACTGGAATGTGTGTTTTGATAGACTGCCAAAAGAATAAAGAGAATTTTTAGGACTCTTTTAAGTAAGCAGGACAAAGAAACAATCATGATTCTAATCATTTTCAGTGTGTTGTGAAGTCATTAAGCTCTTTGGGCTCGCTTGCCTTGGCTGTAAGATGAAGAAAGTAATGGATTCATATTAGAGGTACTATTGTGAGGAGTAAATAAAACAGCTTTTATGAAGCATTTATAGAGCAAGTTCCCATACTTATTTTCATAAATATTTCATATAGGTTCTTAATGGCCTATGGAATGTGTCCTGGAAAGCTTCCTTTATGGAGTTCTTTGCTAAAAATGATCAGTTGCACATCCAGTAAGCTGTGCCTGCCTAGCTCCACTGTGAGATGGCATGGGACTGAAACATAGTGAGGCCAAGACAGAAGAGATTTCAAACACCTTTAACTCATATGAAGTCCTTTGTCACCAAACTATCCAATTTTTAAAATTAGGTTTAATTATTTGAAAAAATAATTTAATAGTAATATAACATTTGCTCATTACATCATTCAGTTCTTAATAACCTTGGAAAATTGTGTTTTTGCCCTACTTTTAACTGATACTTTTCCTGCCTGAGGCCACCTCACTGGGATAGTCAATACATGTTCCAACTATTTTAAAAATATTTTTATTTATTCAAGAGTTTCATACAATGTATTGTGATCATATTCAGATACTCTCCCTTCTTTCCACCCCAATCTTATTACCCTCTCATTTTGACTTTATGTCCTCTATTATTATCTGCCTTTTTAAAAGGCCTATAGATTCTAATCTGTATTTACTAAGTGCTTTTTGATATAGGTATAGCCATTGGAGTCTGGTCAACCAACCAGGTATCTAGCAAAGAAAACTGACTCTCCCAGTCCCAGCATCTATCATTTGCCAACAAGAGCCTCAGCTAAGGCTGGGGCTTTCTGTCCACCTCCCCTGTCCATGGTGGGCTCCTGTCTGACTTGTTTGCACAGATCTTGTGCATGCTGTCATAAGCGCTGTGAGGTCATATTTGTAACTACCCTGTGGTGTCCAGACATCACAGTTTCCTTGTATTCATCTACCATCTCTGACTCTTACAGTCTCTCTGCCCCCTCTTCCACAATGATCTCTGAGCCTTGGAAGGAAAGGATATGATATAGGTGTGCCATTTAGGACTGAGCACCCTCAGTCTCGTTCTCCACATGTAGACCATTTGTGGGTCTCGTATTAATTGCTATCTGCTGTAAGAAGAACCTTCTCTGGTTAGAATTAAAAGATGCATTAATCTATTGTGGATCTGTTTAATACTATTTCTGTTTAACAGAATGATAGCAGTAGGTGCTGCCCTATGACCTGTGACTTTGTTTAGCCAAAGGTTCTTGGTTCTAATAACAGTTTCAGATATGAACTTCCTATTGTGAAATGCGTGTTAAATCCAATTAGAAGGTGGTTGGTTACTTGCATAATATTTGTGCCACTGTTGTACCAGTGAGCATATTTTGCCAAGCTAGTTGTTATGGTAGCTTGAGGACCCACAGCTGGGTAAGACTGATGATTACCTTTCTCTACCAGTAACAGTCATAGCTTCTTCTTGGACTATGAGAATTTTCCAGCAGAAATGTAGCTTCAAGGTCAGTAGGTCAGTACGGATTTTTCCTTGTGTGTTCTGCGACTCAGGTGTGTGGAGTATAAAGCAAGAGTCTTACTTTCAAGGACTGGTGGGTAACCAAATGCAATGGCAATAGCCATTATTGTTTGAGAATCTATGCTATCTCTCTGGTCAACAACTGTAAAATAGGGAGTCCATTCCTAGCACTGGGCTTTTCATTGCTAGCCTGTGGTGTCAGTTAGAGTTATTGGATTAAATGTTTAAGTTCTTTTTACCTAGACTCAAAAAGACGAACGTCATGTGTCCCTTGTCATAAATAGATACTAGCTTTGAATCTTTAGAAAGGTTGTGTGCTGGATAGCTTTAGTGTCAACTTGACACACCTGGGTTGAGGGAGCCTCAGTTCGGGAATTGCCTCTATTGGACTGGCCTGTGGCCATGTCTGTGGGGCATCTAATTGATGAGTGATGTGGGAGGGCCCAGCCCACGAGGGTGGTGCCACCCCTGGGCAGGTGGGCCTGTGTTGCATAAGAAAGCAGGCTGAGCAGGGCCAGGGGAGCAAGCCAGTAAGCAGTGCTCCTCCATGGCCTCTGCTCCAGCTCCTGCCTCCAGGTTCCCACCCTGAGTTCCTACCACAGGCTCCCTGATGAACTGTGACCTGGGAGATGTAAGCTGAATAAACCCTTTCCTCCCCAAGTTGGTATTGGTCAGAGTTTTTTGTCACAGCAATGAAGAGAACAAACTAAGACAGGGTGTTTCAATTGGAAAATCTTTAGAGATCATGAAGTTAGTAAGGAGCTGTAAGAGGTGGCTTGTGAGGGGGGATAGAATGCAGTGCTATAAATGGGAGAGGGGATAATGGATAGGACAGGTTTAATGGGGTGGGGGATGAGAGGCTGTGGCAGAAGAGGGGTTACTGGCACAAAAGCTTTTCTAGGTGGCCTGTGGAAGCCCACTATAGAGGTTTCCACTAGGTTCATCTGCTCAAACCCTAAAGTTAAAATGCTAGTGCTGTTTTAGAAACCTTGACAGATCAAGTATCATCCTTTCTTTTAAACTTTTTTTTTTAAGGGGAAACACAAGTATAAACAGAAAGTGGCTTCCTGTGATGCTAATTCAATTAATCAGAAAACACTTCTGACCCAAAATTTATTTTTAGCACTGTTTACACCAGAAAAACTATACATCATAGCAGGCATGTTTTATGATTGTCAGAGATCTGTTTCACATTCATATAATTTTATATAGCGAAAATCCTCAAATACAATTGCAAATTTTCTTGTGAAGTTTAGAGAGCTTTTCACTTTCTAATAGTAGTAGTTTGTTCATCTTACTGGTTCTTGTTGACAGTTTTCTAGCTGTATAGGTATATAACTTCTCAGTAAGTACACTCTGGTGGCATTTCAATAACTAGCTCAGAAAAGTATTTCTCCTATCTTCTCCAGCTAAGGACCTCATAGGCTGTGGCATAAGCAGGCTGCAAAGTTAAGTAAGAAAACACACACCTACAGCCTATTCTCCTTTCTCACATCTCCTTCTACATTTCTGACTGTAGTACATTGTCTACAATATGTGTGCCTACTTATTTCTGTGATGGTCCAAGCAGAATTAGGACTTTTTGTACATACAGATGTATGTATGATTCTTTTGGAATTTCTAGTGTTTTTTTTTTATTTAAAAACAAACAAACAAACATAACTCATCAGATTTAATCAGAGAAAAGGATCTGTGGACTCTGGGTGAGTGGTTGGCAGTCTTGAAGGGTAATTGATTCCTGCACTCAGTCGGGTCTTTCTGCATAGCCAGGCCCATTGTTTGTTGATCCCCAAACGAATCTTTTTTGTAGTCCTAGAATGGCTGCCAGCCATAGCTAGGGCCCATGCACCTCTTTCACATAAGGTTGTGAGGAGACATAAGAGTCTTCTCAAACAGTATAGCCCAGGTCACATGCCCACTCCAACCAGGGACTAGAGTGGGGCTATAGAATTGAAGGGAGTTACTCAAATTATGTCTGTGGAGCTTCTTATTCTTCTCTATATAACAAATCATCATAAAACTTAATAAACACAAACATTTGTTTTGTCTTGGTTTCTGTGGTTTGGGGATTCAGACCACTTCAACAGGACAATCAGGCTTAGAATCTCCAAACTGCCAGTAAGGGCCGCAGTCAGCCCCCTGGAAAGTTGGACTGTGGCTGGCTGTTGCTCCTGCTTCCAGGATGGTTTTCTTGGACAATTATGGACAAGAGACCTTGTTTATTCCTTGTAGGGCTGCTGAATACCTCACTGCCGTAGCAGCTGGCTTCCCACGGAATTAGTGAGCCAAGTAAACCGGCAAGGAAAAAGCCCTGTTATCTTTCTGTGACCCAGCTGAAATTTCATTCTGTCACTTATTTTGCTATGATCAAGTCAGTAAATCTAACCCATCCTCTTAGGCTCTCTGTCTTAAAGGGAGGACATCAGAGCTGGGTGTGATGGCGCAGGCCTTTAATCCCAGCACTCCATAGGCATAGGCAGGTAGATCTCTGTGAGTTCAAGACCAGCCTGGTCTTCATAGTGAGTCCAGGCCAGCTGTGACTACATGGAGACCCCGTCTCAAAAAGACCAAATAAATAAAATAAAATAAAGGGAGGACATCAAGATTTTCCGCTTATATTTTAAAATCTCCACTCAAAATAGGAGGCAGGAAAGAGGCGATAAGCTTAGGTGTGAGGGGAAGGAAGGACACTGTGGAGACAGTTGGTAGGGTAGGGCAGGGCAGGAAGAAGCTAGGTTTGCTAATGAGAAGCTACTCACTATTATGGCGGGTAAGATGGAAGTGGGTGATAGATAAACAATCACTAAATTCCTACTGTCTTAATAAAGTCTTTCTGACTAAAAAGGAGGTGCTATTGTGATTTCAATTTATTTTAGGTAAGAAAATTGAGATTTTTTTTTTTCTTCAGTGGGGGTATTGCGAGATGTTCCTGACATACCTAGATTTGATAGAAGGTGGATTGGAAGCCAGTACTGTCTCTGGCTTGCACGCAGGATGGACTGCTGGAGGGAGGTAAAGAGTGGTGACATGTGAACAGTTGCAGTTGCTTTTGTAGCCCTTGGGTAGAGACTGTGTTCAGACATTATGGTCATATACCTTTCCATTTGGATAAAAATAAATGTTTCACATATCCTGGTTGGTCTTTTACTTCCTAGGATCAAGGGGGTTTGGGCATTGCTATCAGTGAGGAAGACACGCGCAATGGAGTCGTCGTAAAGAGTCTGACGGAGCATGGGGGAGCAGCCGAGGTGTGACTTTACCTTCTCACTGTCTTAACGTGGTGGCAGGGAATTTCTCTGGGAAAGTGACTCAGCATCTTCCCCACTTCACCTCAGGATGGACGCCTCAAAGTTGGAGATCAGATCTTGGCTGTAGATGATGAAGTTGTCTTTGGCTATCCTGTTGAAAAGGTACTTTTGCACCGTAAAGCCAGTGGCACTGTCAGCTTAAGGCCTGGCTGACTTTAGGCCAGGCGGGGGGCAGGGGGGGGGCGGTGGTCAAGATTCCCAATATATTTTTTTCTATTTCCTAATCAGAATGATATTATGATTCTGACTGGTAAATTATTCGATATCCATCAGGCATTTTTGATTAATGTTTTAGTTTTCCCTTGAGAAAGCTTGGAACTACTGAACAGTGGCTCACTTCATGTTAAGACTAAAGGAATATATTTCTTATATTTACTCCTATAAATTGTCACTGTACATACTGTTATATAAGCAGATGTTAGACTCAGCTATTGCGTGTCTGTCATCTGATGGTGTTGAGCAACTCCTAGTCCTGCAGTCTCACTGATGCCATTAATATGTCAGTGCCAGGAAGAAGGTTGTGTCCCTGGGATCTGGTGTTCTTTTCTTCTCCGTTCCATGGCAGCTGGCCATAGTTCCAGTTGTACATAAGCTTTAAGAAGCTTAAAGCCACTTTAAAATTTTTCAGTTGTAGTAACTATATCGGTCCTTTAACCTGTACATCTGCTTTTAACTTTCCATTTGCCTGGGCTTTTCTGTCACATAGTTTTTTCCCCTGATTTTAACATGTGCATGTTAGTGTGTTCCTGTTTTTATTAAAAGTAATTGTGTGATCTGCTTCAGGTTCCTCACAGAACCAGAAAGTAGGTAAAACACCTCATGTCTCTTCTAAGGTTTCAAGATCCAGGAAAATGGACAAGAATAATTAAAATGTACAATATTGAAAATCCCTTTCCCAGTATATTACCATAAGGATCTTGTCAGAACTAGTCCAGAAGGAGAGAAAATTAATCACGACTGTAATCTACATTGAATGGTTGAAGAAATAGAGAAAAACTAGAAGAATTTCTTTTTCGGCCTCTAAACACACAAGGAAATTGTTTTTCTTGATGACAGATGAGTTTAGACCCCAGCAGTTCTGGGGCTGAGGAGTTATCGCAGTGGGTAAAGCACATAAGAAACCAAGTTTGAGGGGCTGGAGAGATGGCACAGAGATTAGAGCACTTGCTGCTCTTGCAGAGGATCTGGATTTGGTTCCCAGCACCCACATCAGGCAACTCACAGCTACATGTAAATCTAGCTCCAGGGGATCTGACACTCTTTTCTAGCCTCTACAGGCACCGCACACATGGTGCAATACACACAGATAACATACTCATACATATAAATAAAAATAAGCCAAAAAACCCCCAGATTTGATATCAGGAGCCTACAGTTTTTAAAAGGGGTGTGGGTGGGGGTGGTATGCACTTGTAGTCCAGCACTGGGGCTGCAGAAACAGACAAATCCCTGGGGCTCACTGGCCAGCCCCACTAATCTAATCAGTGAACGCTAAGCTAGTGAGAGACCCTGCCTCAATAAAAACCAAGGTAATGGCCCTGAGAAGACACCCAAAGTTGTCCTAGGGCCTCTACATGCCCCATACATGCAAACATGCACACACAGACATGGGCACACATGCACATACATGAACGTGAATGTGCATGCACACAGATGTACAAAAGAGATTCCGGCAGTTCTGGTGACTTTTATTTATATACGTCTACTCATTTGTCTTTGAATTGTGTTCTTTTCCACACTAATCTCTGGTCAGTTTATTAACCTTCTGAAGACAGCAAAGACAACCGTAAAACTGACCATTCGAGCTGATAATCCAGGTTCCCAGGCTGTTCCTGCACCAACTACTGCAGCCAGTGGAGAAAGAAGAAACAGCTCCCAGTCTCCTGCCATCCCAGAGCTGGACCCAGAACCCATCAGAAGTAAGGGCTGGCTATTGAAACTCCTGCATACATGTAGGGCAAGTGCAACAGAGGGCCCTCCTTCAGAGCAGGTGCCTACCTGCAGAGCACTGTTTGGAGGGCCTTGAAGTCAGGGACTCTTTGGTGAGAGGATGGCTTAGAGAAGGGGAAAAATCAGGGGAGCATAGACCATGGAGCAATAAACCCAGATGCTGTACACTACTCAACCATTATGCCTTAGGAAGCCACCTGCCCACTCCTGCCTCAGCCTCTTCCTCCCTGGACCAAGGGAATGGTCTTTGCTCTCAAGTTCTTGCTGAGGGTACATAAAAATACAGCTGTTTAACTAACGAATTAGAAATATCATTTTTTAGCTTCTCTTTGTATAATGGAAAGAGAACTTCTTTAGGCCTCAGTTTCCTTGAGTGTAGAATGGGTGTTTAATGATCCTCTTTCACAACTAAGATTAATACTGCTTGTCTTTAAAAGCTTTGAAATGCTAGTTATTGCCATATAATAATGGGTCTAAGTTCAAGAGCTGGGGGATGCCAGAAGCTCTTATCAAATGAGATGAAAGAGATGCATTGTGGACTGTGGGGTGAAACTTTAGCGTATCATTAAACTGCTAGTCTAGTATATGGAGGCAAATTATTCCTTTAGTTACTTTTTAGAAAAAGTATACTAGTACAAAATAAAATAATAAATTCTCAACTCTCTAAGGCATCATTTTAAAGAATGATTTAAATGTTGGCTTTTCTCTACAGCAGGTTAGGAGAAGAGATACTCTTTCTTGACCTACAAACAAATTCTCATCTCTAATAAAAGTGATCCTGTGTTTGGAATGGCTAAATAGTTCACTGATTTAGCCAGTAAAATGTCTTACAATTTTCTCATTTTATCTTGGTTCCTAAATAGCATTGTATATAAAAATATGAAATGCTAAACGAAAGCTTAGCATAAATGAAAATATCATACACCTGTTCTTACCATTTCTGGAGTAAGAACAGAGTCTGTTTCTGACTTCCTAAAAGGGAACATCTTGTCTAACGCACACTCTACTCAACAGGAGCCCTAGCTTTCTGAAAACAAGCTCTCTGCTGTGTGCTCTGTGTTGTATTGTAAAACATATGATACAACGTGAACACTCCCGAAACAGGTGTGGAATTATATGCTCTTTGTTTTTTTATCATCTGTTATTCTCAATTCAACTCATAACTATACGCAGGAAGGTTGGATGTCAGAGTTTATAAAAACATCAAGCAAGACGGGGAGAAAAATAGAAAATGAATAATGTGAATATTTATACATACATTTTTGTATATGCAGATATGCTCAGAATTGATTACATAAGAAGAAATACTTGAGGATAAGAAGAAAAAGAAAAGAAAAACCATAAAACTGGGGTGCAGGGACCAAGACTAGAATTAATGCTGTGCTTTGTGTGGTTGGTTCTCTGAATGTGCTTCCAGTCTGCACAAATGCCTGTCCATGAGAAATGTGTTTGCCTCTGGTGAATGCAGACTCCTAAATTCACACTAGGGTACGACCTGACTTTCAGTTCATTTCCCTTCATATCCTGTCCTTTTTACCGCCAGTAATTAAAAAAACAAAAAAATGGCATAGGAAAATGAATGAGTAATATTACACTCAGCACAGAATTTAACAATGATGATTTAGTCATAGTGCTTTGATATCTTTGGTTAAAAATAACCCCAGTGTCTTCCTTTTGTCCATCCTTAAAGGCAGCCTACGTGCTGAATTTGACAGGAATGCTTTCTAGTCAGTTTTCCTGTGGGCGTCTCATTCATTCTAAGTTCATGTCTAGGTACAAGCAGGTCTTCAACACCAGCAGTCTTTGCCTCTGATCCTACCGCCTGCCCCATCATCCCTGGCTGTGAAACAACAATTGAGATTTCCAAGGGGCGAACAGGGCTGGGCCTGAGCATTGTTGGGGGGTCAGACACACTGCTGGTGAGTACCCACCCAAAGGTACTTTGCCTCAAGCCCCCTCAGATCATCCTGAGAGACCATGATGAGGAGTATTCTGCCCATTTTATTAAATGGGATTGACATAAAGGCTGAGAAAAACATGTCATTGTTATTTCATTTTATAGGATTATGACTTCAAATAAGCCAGCACTGACTCAAAAAGTCTGTTATGTTTTTGTGTTCAGAACATTTGTGTCAGTCCACTGATCCTTGGCATATTTTAATATCTTTTTTACTAATATCTAGTTTGACTTAGTTATGTATTGAGATGAGTGTGAAATACTTTAGAGAGAGGGGGAAAAAGACTTTAAAAGGCTTTCTTTCCATTTGTGGATAGAAGTGGTGCTGTGTCTCTATTTATTCATTTATGCTTTATTAACTTTGTTTCTCTTTCAATTTCTCAGTCAGTAGAAATAATATACTTCTTTGAGCCTATTAACAAAGCTTGTATTTTTACATGCTTCTAAATTATACATGACTCACCTACATACAAACCCAGCAAGTGCGTGCTACTTCTGGCTGTCTATCAAAGTACAGTGTCTTTGGGTGCTATTCTTCCCAGAATTCCTAGGGAGAGTGGATAAAGCACAGGTATGTTGTGTTTGGGCCTAGGGTGCCATCATTATCCATGAAGTTTATGAAGAAGGAGCAGCATGTAAAGATGGAAGACTGTGGGCTGGAGACCAGATTTTAGAGGTACACAGCTCTCAGTTTTGACCTAGACCGGCCTGCATCAGTGGGAGGATGGGTTTTCCTGCCTCCTGTCTTCCTGCTTGCTCTCTCCTCCCTTTTTTCTTCACTTCTTAACTCCTCACCCTCAGCATCTCATTTCTGTACAGGTGAATGGGATTGACTTAAGAAAGGCCACACACGATGAAGCCATCAATGTCCTGAGGCAGACGCCACAGAGAGTGCGGCTGACACTCTACCGAGATGAGGCCCCTTACAAAGAGGAGGATGTGTGTGATGCACTCACTGTAGAGCTGCAGAAGAGGCCTGGAAAAGGCCTGGGATTGAGTATTGTTGGCAAAAGGTGTGTTGGAGAGAACAAACCCAGGATCCCTTTGGAACTGATCACGGCCACAGTAGAATCGATGTATGACTTCTGCTTCGTGAGCAGCTGTCGTTAGCCCAATCACCAAGAAACATAAAAAACAATGTGAATGTTGTATGTTGGTATTGGAGGGTTGTGAAACTCTTCAATAAAAGTTCATTTGATATGAGCTGTCTGCTAGGTGCATTAGATTCTGAAGAGCAGAATTAAATAATAAATGATTCTTGACCTCAGAAAATTCACACTCGGGGGCTTTAGAAGTAGCTCAGCATCTAGTAATGCTTTTCCAGAGGACTAGGGCCCAGTTCCCACCACCCTTGTCGGGTACCTCACAACTGCCTATAACTGTGTCTCTAAGGAATCTGACACTCTCTTCTGGCCTCCATAGGCACCTGCACACACGTCTTACACACACAGACATGTGCATACATATTTTAATAATAATACAAAATTTTTTAAGTAACTTTTTTAAAAATTCATGCTCTGGTGAATGAGAATTTAATATATTCTTATAGCAAACAAATTTGTTGATATTGAAAAGACACATTTGGGCAGTCCAGGAAGCAAAGGCGTTCCCTAGATTTAAGGGAAGTGGACTAGGAAAATGTTTTAAGAAAGACATGTCTAATCCAAGGCTAACGGTGATAACTGATAGTTTTTCTATTAAGGAAGATGGAGGGCGCCGACTAGGTAGTCAGGGACTAGGGTCAGGCATGAAAGGAGCATGCCCCCAGCTTTCGGGACGGCACAGATTGCTGACCATACTTGATTCAGTTCCCAACTATTCAAAAACATGTATAATGTTTAAAGAATATTTGTATATAACTAAGATTAACAAATGCTTATAATTTTTATTAACCAATGATAAGTTCCATAAGCATTTTTGTGTTTGTGCTTAAGGCCTTCAGAATTCTAATCTGTCAAATAGTTCAGCAAATGAATTCTTAATTTGGGGGAAGGCAGCTCTGTATTCTGCCGTGGCTTGGTTGTCATGTGCAGTCTGTAAGCCTCATGATGCCAAAGCAGTTTTCTGCGAGTCACCAGTCTATGGACTTGTGGCCTTTATGTCAGAGCCCATTTCAGAAGGCCCAAAGCACTGCACACCTGCAGCTTCACTTCTGTGTTGGAATTAAAGGGTCATTTTTACCAATTTGGTTTTTCAGTGAAACGCAAAGACCTAACTCTTTTTTTATTGAACAAAGAAAGTACGGCATGTTATTTGAATCTCAGTAGGAATGTGTCTGAAAACTTACTCTCCTTTTTGGAATACAGCATCTTGTGAAACAAATACACTTAAAATTCATTTTAGGTACACTCTGTGAGGTCCTCAGAACACTATAGAAACTAATAGTATGCTGGGGGTGGTGGCTCATGCCTTTAATCCCAGCACTCAGGAAGCAGAGGCAGGCAGAGTTCTGTGAGTATGAGGCCAGCCTGGTCTACATAGTGAGTTCCAGGCCAGCTGGGGCTACAGGGAGACCCTGTCACATACACAAAAATAATTTATATATGTATATATATATGACCCTTTGGGAAGAATATTTAAAAACCATCTAATCCAACAACCCATTTAAAAATGGGAAAGCTTGGGATCAAAGGGAGGAGTGATGAAATGTTTGAGGTCCAGGTATGTAGGAGCATGTGGCACAATTCAGCGTTTACTGTACACTACTATTTACGGTAGCCTTATATTTTAGCAGCAGATTTCAGGGATTTGTTTTTTCAGTTTTGTGAAAGGATAACATTAAGATTAATATTTTCTCATTTTGACTAAATCTTTTGTATAGGAAAGTTAACTGTAATGACCTAAGAGACATGCCAGAAATGATGGTTGAGTTTTAAATAACAAACAGTTTTGATTTGGGATATATATCTGTTATTTATTTTCAATAATGTTAATGAAGTTGACGATGATCTCAGCATAGTCACCTGTCCACAGGTCAGTATCTGCTGAAGGCTTCACTGAAGTGTGGACAGAACGGTGTACTTGGCACCCAGCAGCGGACTCTTGAGTGCCAGTTTACCATTGGCTAGATGTATGGTCTATAAAATAAGCATAATAGCACCCATGCATTCAGAGGATGTAGGCAGTGAAGACTGTGCTTGTAAAAGAGATTTCAATCTATGAAATACTGTTAAGATATAACGCACTGTTCTAGCAAATGTATTCTAACAGAGTTGCCCCAGCATTGCTCAAAACTGTCAAACTTTCAAAAATAGAGACAATTTTCACTTTAGAAAGTGAACTTTTAATTAAATAATCATTGCATTGTAGTTCAGACACAGTCCTAACACTGAAATCCAACATTGTTTGTAGAAACGACACTGGAGTATTTGTGTCGGATATCGTCAAGGGAGGAATTGCAGATGCTGATGGGAGATTGATGCAGGGAGACCAGATACTAATGGTGAATGGGGAGGATGTCCGGAATGCTACCCAGGAAGCAGTGGCTGCTCTGCTGAAGGTAAAATCAAGTGACAAAAATGATTTCCGCGTTTACTAGTCATCTCAAATCAAATACAGTTATGGTAGCCAAGGTTCAGTGTCCCTGGCCTGGTGCTGGAGCTCTTGGAGAAGTCTGGTACTCACTGCCGTTTTCTTCACCAACCAGAGGAGTTTGTTTCTCTTTTCTGCCCAAGCTTAGGGTGTGGGGCACTGCAGGCAGTGCAGATCTACTCTCCGTGTGCTCCTCAGTGCATCTCTTATCACTTCTGAACTCTGTGTAAGTGCTGTCATTTCTTTCCTGCATTCCCTAGTGTAAATAAACATAATTTTGTCTGTGAATGATTTGTCTAATTTTCGTTGTGAGAGGGAAAACATTAGAAACTCCCACCCAGCTGTCTTACTGGCTCCGATGATCAGAAGATTTTTGTTTAAATTTTACCAAATTTATAATTTTTTTCTTTATGGTTTCCATGCTCTGATCTTAATTAAAGAACATTTTCCCAGGGCAAAGTAAGGAAACATTGTATATATCTTCTTTATATTCAATTTTTTCTTTCATTCTTTTAAGACCTTAATCCACCTATACTTTTTCTGAATGACACAAGGACTCCAATATATTTTTCCATGTACATGTCCAAGTGTTGTAGCATATTTTAGGGAACACCATTGCTTTTTTCTCACTGATACGTCATACACCTTTTCATATAGAGATCATGTAAGTCGGTATTTGTTCTGTTCTATAGAGTTATGTGATTTTATTTACCTGTACGAATAAAGTTCCAATTAATCCAGGACAAAACACAAAGAAGTATGATACCATATTTTACTGATTTACAGATTTCTAAATAGTAAATTTATGGCTGTGTTGTTTTATGTATAATAAGTTAGTGTTTGAATACCTAAAATGATAGTAGATCTTTATGTTTAAGATGAGTATTAAAAGGAAAACATGTAGTCAGACCACAACAAGCTGAGCATCTATCCTTCTATGTTTCTGGGTTATCCCTGTGACCTGGTTTAAGTGAAGACGTTCTTCTCAGGCAGTAGGAGGCCACCAGGGTTCTCACAACGCCGCAGGATATCACATTTTCTCTCCTTCCCAAGCCCTTTTTGAACCCCTTTCTGGGCACAACATAGTTGATAGTTTAATTCTTTGACACTGAACTTCACTTTCATTCACACGAGGGAGTGTTTGGCCCAATTCTCATTTTTACTCAAAGCTGTTGATCTATTTTTTTAAAGATATTTTATTTATTACTTTTATTTTATATGTATGAGTGTATCGCTTGTATGTATGTGAGTGCACCCGTGTCATGCAGTACTGCACAGGTCAGAAGAGAGCTTCAGTTCCCCTGGAACTGGAGTTAAGGATGGTTCGTAGCCACCATGTGGGTGCTGGGAATTGAACCCGGGTCCTCTGCAAGAGCAGTCAGTGCCCTTAGCCACTGAGCCATCTTAAATGAATAGAAAATCATCATTGTTGTCCTGATGCATTGAAGGTAATTTAATGCAGATTCACCTGTGGCACCTTCACTGGTAATCACTGTGGCAGTTATAAAGCCCCAGCCCTGGGTATCATTCAAAGCTTAAGTATATTTCACTTTGTATAGTGGATATCCTCCAAAGAAAGCTCTGGGTAAAGGTGGAAGTCATCTCCTTTTTAAACATTCATTTTATGTGTATGAGTGCTTTGCCTACCTGTATGATGTATGTAAGTTTACTGATACTGCGTAATTCCCATGAGAGCCAGAAGCGGACGTTAGATTAGGACCAGTTTGGCAATATATAATGGTAGCCTTAATTATTGACATGCTGTGTGTTCTCTTTGCCGCTACTTGTTGCTGTTTTGTCTTACCGAGATTTTATTTTGAATAATTAGCATACAAATAACATACACATAAATTTCATTGAAGTGTCATTTGTAATAATAGGAAAATTGTAAGCAACATAGTTGACAAAAATTACATCCACTTTGGTGTGCATTCCAGAGTTGCATTACAGGCATTCGTCTATTTAAAATGATTTTCACGACGTCTTTATTAACCCCCAATATGGATTCAGTAGAGAGCATTAGTCAACAAGATTCTTACTGTACTGTGGATTGAAACTCGGGCTGTCCCACGCTAAGTGCTCGCCCTCTTGAGCTGAATCCACAGCCCTTCATGTGCTTTGTGTTCTCAGTTAGTCTGGCTAAGGTGCCCAGGCTGCCCTTGACCAGTAACCATTCTGCTTCAGCTTCCCAGATAGCCTTCACCACCAGGCCCTGTTAAGTCCTACATGTTTCATAACAGTAATTATGAGATAATTGTTGCAGTTACCCTCCATTTTCTCCCCTTTTTCTCATTTTATTTTCAAATTTTTATTAAAGTGATTTGCTTTTATCATGGAACAATTACCTTAATTAAAAAAAATTATAGTTACAATGCTTGAACTTTAAAAGAAGTGGGTCCTCAGTAGATGAGTTATAGCATTGCATAGTAAATACATGGTTTGTGGACTTGCTATCCTCTGCAGTTATACAGGATGAAAACCTAAATAGGTCTGAGAAGAGCTACTAAGTCCTTAGGCTACGAAAACCTTGAAGCAGCAGAACAAATAAAACCCACCTTGCAGGCGCAGCTTTGAGCTTTCAGTTTATTTCCCGATCCATGTGGTTAAAGAGCACACTTCCCTCATGCTCCCTCAGATGTGGTATACTCGTGTCAGTGCCCAGCACTTACTTTTCTAGACTCTGCCATAAGCACTGAATATAGGTTTCTTATCATAAGCATCAGTGCTCTAAATTTTAAAGCACAGAATAGCAAATAAGTCAAGATTAGGCATCATTGCGGTCACACAACTAGTGGATCGCAGTCTCAACGTAAGCCAGCGTGTGTCTCCAGAAGCCCACAGTCTCCAACACCTCCTTGTGCTACTTCCACAGCTGCCCTTCTTGCCTGCTGGTGTTTATTTGTAAAGGATTGCAATAAAATAATCTCCAGTTCCTATGTTGTATTTGTAGCAATATTTACTCAAGTATTGTGTGATAGATCTAGTCAGCTACAGTACATCAAGGAAGCTTTACTGAGTTACCTGAGTAGCCCTTCTATCAAGGGAAGAATGAGTTGTGCTTTTATTTGCCTTTTAAACCCCGAGTTTCTCAGTTCATTCACCCATAATCATTGTATTTCATGAGAAATTACTTAATTCTTAGATTAAGTTTGCCTTAGTGGAAATAATCTCCTTGTAAATGGTGAAATACTAAGATAGATACTGAAATTGCTGCTCCTTGTTATTTTTATCAGTTTAAATATTCTTAAAAGCCATTTTCCACAGAGGACTGGAGTTACTCTGTCCATGGAAATTATAAAAAGGAAAATATCTTTCAAAATGTAAAGACTATGTTTCCCTAAAGATGATTCTAGAATTTTGGTTTAAACATTTCCATAAACAACCTCTCCCTCCAGTGTTCCCTGGGCACAGTAACCCTGGAAGTGGGAAGACTCAAAGCTGGTCCATTCCACTCAGAGAGGAGGCCGTCTCAAAGCAGCCAGGTGGGTAGCTCTGGGGTACCTCAAGACAGCCAGTCCACAAGCCAGAAGCTGCTCAAAGATGGCCTAGGCACAGTCTGCCTAAGGTCACAGACTAGGGTTAGTCCTCGAGCAATATGTAACTGAGTGCATGCTTTGAAACAGGGAAGAACAGAACCCGTAGGCAGGAGGGCAGGGTAGAACACGAGTCCCAGCTGTTCTGAGGAACTTTGCTTCAAGCATTCTTTTTCCATAATCTCAAAAGCTAGCTACCTAATTAATATTTGCAAAGCCTACCAAGATGGCACATTTTTAAAGGTACTGTAAAAGAGCCATCAATCAGTATTCAACTGGAAAATTCCAGATAGGTGAACATAAATGCTTTTCTCTCTATATAGAATATGATGCCCAGTAGTTTGATTTTTGGAGCTGGAGAGGTAGCTCAGTTGGTACAGTATTTGGAGGACTCAAGTTCAATCCCCAAACTCACATAAAAAAGCGAGTTTTTGTGGTAATCCCAGTGTTTGGAAGTAGATCCAGGAAGATCCCTGGCATTTGTTGATCAGCCAGCTTAAAACCTAACAGGCAATCCTTGAGTCTCATTGAGGAACCTATCTAAAATCTCAAGGTGGACGATTCTGAGGAAAGATAGATCCCTGATGTCAACCTCTGGCTCACACACAAGCCTGTTTACATGTGCATGCACATTCACCTGTATATACACATGCATATGAAAATACATGTGCACACAAACACACAGAGAGAAAAATATAAAAAATAATTTGATGGTTGCCAAGCATCTCACTTCAGACTTGTCTTTGGATGACAGAAACCCATGTTCATGAATGTGTCCATAAAGATTACTTAACTACCTTTATAACTATTCTATGGCTCCAGTTAACTGGCCTTTGTTCTACAGTGTCTAAGTCCCAGTCTTTGTGTAGCTCTGTAACTTTAGAGAGAGTTAGCCTGAGTGAAATTATGAAAGTCACTCAAATTTTAGATAAAATTTTAGACCACTAAAATTAACTTTGACCGACCTTTTATTCTCAATTATTTATTATTCCTCCCAGCACTCGGGAGTCAGAGGCAGGCAGATCTCTACGAGTTCAAGGCCAGCCTTGTCTACATAGTGAGTTTCAGGACAGCTGGGGCCACAGGGAGACCCTGCCTCAAAAAGACCAAAAGAAAAAATAAATAAAGAATTATGCTTAAATTGCCCTTAAAGTTACCAAATGCTACTATTGTTTAACAGTATTTCTCTTTAGATAAAGTACATATCTTGAATTGCAAAATAAGTATTATTTGGGGTAATGATAATTTCCCAAAACTTTCTGTAATCGTTGTTGCACATTTGTAGATGAGTGAAGGCAGCCTATCATCATTCAGTCTTCCCCTTCCTGGAATAAACTCATCCGAATCCTTGGAAAGTAACTCAAAGAAGAATGTGTGTAAGTTTGGTTTGATGTCTTAGACTTGATTTGTGCCTCTGGATTTGGGCTGTTGAGACTGATTTTTGTGTGTTTACCTCTGAGCCCTCTTCCTCCTCCAAACCACCCCATGCCCTGATGTCGATACAAAGCATACCCTGGCCAAAAACCCTAACATGTGACGCTGTGCCAAAAACCCTAACATGCGATGCTGGCCAAAAACCCTAACATGTGACGCTGTGCCAAAAACCCTAACATGTGACACTGGCCAAAAACCCTAACATGCGACGCTGGCCAAAAACCCTAACATGTGACACTGGCCAAAAACCCTAACATGCGACGCTGGCCAAAAACCCTAACATGTGACACTGGCCAAAAACCCTAACATGCGACGCTGGCCAAAAACCCTAACATGTGACACTGGCCAAAAACCCTAACATGCGACGCTGGCCAAAAACTCTAACATGTGACGCTGGCCAAAAGCCCTAACATGTGATGCTGGCCAAAAGCACTAACATGTGATGCTGGCCAAAAACCCTAACATGTGACGTGGCCAAAAACCCTAACATGTGACACTGGCCAAAAACCCTAACGTGTGATGCTGTGCCTTGGGCAAGTTTCCCCATTTGATGTTTACAAGTTATAGAAACATTATCAAAATTCTGTAACTTTTCTTAACACAAAGAGTAGTGTATTTGATTTTATCCCTGTTATATGTTGAATATAACTTCAGTCAATCAGAAATCACCACTAACTGAAACCGCCCTTTTTTCCATGAAGATGACAAAGATTTTGAGAAAACTGACACAATCCTCCAGTGTTTTAATTACATGAAATCATGGTGCAAAGGGTTTCTGGCATGGAGCGCTGATGGGGAGCTATTCAAATTGAAGAAGCTCACCATATGGCAGTCTCTATTTGCAATGTGACTAATATTCTAGAAATTTAGACCCTTAAGGGCATTGGTTTTTTTTCAACTCATCCATAACTATCTCTCAGTTGTGTGAAGGTCTTACTGTCCAAAGCACATCTGTACGTAACCCACTCAGCGAATTGTAAGGTTAGACAACCAAAGCTGGAAGGGAAAGAAGAAACAGCACATGGCTCCAAATGGGGAAAGAGAGTTCTGTGTGAGATGGATTAAATCATGTGGGCTGCTAGTAACTGAGTGCATCCTTTATTAAATAAAGCCCATGTGGCACCATCCAGCACTGTGCAGTAGCTAAAACTGTAGTGCGCATAAACCTGTTTAACAGCCATATTTTTAATGTTTTTGCCCTTACAGTAGCATCTGAAATACAAGGATTAAGAACAGTTGAAATAAAAAAGGTAATTTGGCGCCTCCAAAGGCATCTTCGTTTTTATTTTTTGTTGAGTGTTTTATAAAACCCATTAATACGCATATATATTGTAACCGCTAGAAATAATGCATTTCAATCTTTTCCAGATTTCTTAGACATAATACTGCATTTGAAAAGTTAGTGTTTACATTTTCTCTACTACCAGAAATGGTATCAGTCTGGCCCCACATGAAACAGTTTCCTGCCTCTCACCTGTCATATTGACAAACAGGCCTTTCCTTCTGACATATCACGCACACAGGAAAAGATAAAAGCATTGTGCCCTGCTGAGCCTTTACTGCCTGCCGCACAGTCTCCTCAGCATTGTGAGTCATCACAAGCTTAGTGCTCATTGAAGACCCACTGATCTGTTTTAGGAAGTGTGTTTACTCCCGCCTGGCATTGGAAGCACAGGTTCCTTACTTTGAACTCAGGCCCCTCTGATTCCACAAATTGTGGTCTTCTCACTTCCTGAATTTACCTGACTTTTATCAGCCTTGTGTGTGTTGATTGCCTTACTTCCCAAACAGTTGCTTATTTTCCAAACTCCTTGTGTCAGATAAGGTAAAGCAGTTTTCTTGAATGATGTTTTCCACCCGTTTCATATCACTTGGACCAAACTGTATCTTTTCCATGGCAGGGACCTACGGACTCTTTGGGGATCAGCATTGCTGGAGGCGTTCGCAGCCCGCTTGGTGATGTTCCTATATTTATTGCAATGATGCACCCAAATGGTGTTGCCGCTCAAACCCAGAAACTCAGAGTAAGTTCTGCTGATAAACCACAGCAGCCTACCAGATCTAGCAAATGTTTTCTTTATAACCTTTCAATCTAGCCTCCCGCCAGACAGTTCTCAATGTTTATGTCTGCTTTTAAGTCAGCTAATGAAGCTATGGAGCTTACTTTAAATAAAGGTAAGGAGTATCAAAACAGAAGGGAAAACAATGCTATCAAATGAGAATTTGTAAGGAAATTATGAGGGAAGGCAGAGAGTTGTCTCAATCTTTTTCAATAAATATTTTTATTGCATTTCATGTGGTACATCTTAATCATATTTAGACCCCATTTTTGATACATGTATGAGATTCTATGGAACACATGGAAGGAAACCAAAACGGGTTCAGAATGCCACAATATGAAGGGGCCCTTTTCCATTATATGTTTCATTGGTTTAATGCTGATTTAGCCTTATTAAATTAAAAAATATCTACATTCATTTTAATATAAATAGCACTCTTATCTGCAATGTGACTACTCTTCTAGAAATTTAGACACTTAAGTGCAAGAAGTTTAATGCAAATATGATTTAAAATGCTGTAAAATATATCAAACTTCCTTCAGAGTTGGGGGACTGTCCAAATGTAGAGCCCTGTGATGGCGCCCCACTGAACTGCCAGGCACCAAACACAGTGTGCATTCCTGTAAAGCATTCAATTTCTCTTAAGTAAGATCTCTTATGCCCTATGCTATAAACAAGGTCTCCAGTATAACCATATCTGTTAAAAGTAACCTAAGCCAAAGAATGGTTCAGCACTATTTTGGCCTCAAACTTTTTGACAGGTACTTAGAAAATGATTATACACATAGTGCTACAGGGGTCGATTAACTTTCCTGTAGGGAACACAGTGAGCACTTTAGACTCGAACATAGGACTCTCTTACAATTGCTCAACTTTGCCCTGTGAAACAGCCAAATAAGCAGGGCCATTGTCCAACCAACTTTTATTAACCCAAGTAGGCAGTATGCCAGGTTTTCCCTGCTGTCCTTCGTTTGCCAACCTCTGATTTACAGCCTCATCTAACTATCTATGGTGATAATATCCAGGGAAATTCTGGCTTCCAAATGATACTAGTATTTTATTATGTCAATAAGAAGTAGCGCCTTATGGAGGAGAAGTGAAGTCAAGGAATTCCCGCGGCTCTCCCTCCCCAAAGCTACAGGAGTCAGTATGTACCGCCTCTCTCTGGCTTGCTGGTTCGACTTGATGCTTTCCTTGGCTATATTTCAGTGTCTGGGGTACTATAGATGTGATGTGAATGGAAAGGAAGGAAAGACCGCCCTGGTCTCAGAGCCTCACTCTGCACAGTTGCTTTAGCAGGTGGCTTTTCTTTCCCTTGCAGGTTGGGGATAGGATTGTCACTATCTGCGGCACGTCCACGGAGGGGATGACTCACACACAGGCAGTTAACTTACTGAAAAGTGCTTCTGGCACCATTGAAATGCAGGTGAGGTTCTTATCCCAAGCAGTGCTCAGAACATGGGTAGCTTGAGGCTGCAGGATCTTTGATGTTAAAATAGAAAAAAATTATTAAATCTCTGGCTATTACTTTATTTAATGTATCCCTTGAACATAAATGATTAAATTGAGAGCTTCAAGAAAGCATTATGAGACACGTACTACACTATTTTATCCTGATGCCTTTATTATTTCACATTTTATATCTAAAGAGAAAAATACAGGGCCTTAGCAGTAAATGATTGTTAGATTTTTAACTGCTGAGTTAGTGGCATGTCTTCTAAAGGTCTTGAAAAATAATTATATATGAGAGTATGATTGAAAAGCATCAAAGAACATTGTAGAATTGAATTAGAATATTTTTGCTGTCTGGACAGTTAGTTGAAAGGTATCTGGTAATTGTGAAATTCCTTTCTTTTGGTTGTATTTTAATCATTTCTGTGATCAAACAGGTAATAAAATACATATTTTAATCTAAGTTCTCTCTCTGGAGGAAATTCCAGGGGCCTCTGTGGCCACATGCGTGTGATTTCTCCTGACTCTTCTGTCACACAGGTGGTTGCTGGAGGAGATGTGAGTGTGGTCACCGGTCATCAGCAGGACCTTGCCAATCCTGCTCTTTCTTTTACTGGACTGACATCAAGCAGCATATTTCAGGATGATTTGGGGTGAGCTCATATGTTATAGGTGGCATATCATTTTTTGCTTTTGAGTCAGATCGTCCCAACAGTGGAGTCTCCGTTCCAAAGTTTTAGCACTCTCGCAGAGGTAAAATATTAGAAGAGGAAATAGGAAATACGGCACTCATGTGCTTTTGACTTGCAGCTGGTCAATGATGGACGAACTGTAGATGGTCTGCTCTGCCTACTGCCCTTGCCTTGTTTCCAGCTCTGATTTTTGAGAGTTATTTACTCGTTTCACTATCACGTGTAGCATGAAGCAGGTCAAATGAACTAACCCTTTACAGTCTTCCAGCATCACCTACTTGTGCCGTCCTTTTCCAAAACTTCACTGTATTAGATAACAGGAAGAATAAAGGGCACATTTGAATTTTCAAACAATCTGATGCTGCCGTTACTTTACTTTTCTTGATTTCTCTCTCTGAGGTTGGGAGTTCTGCCATAATTGCTTCATTGTCATCCCTGTACTTTAGTCCTCCTCAATAAAGTGAAAAAGAAGAGTATTTCTGTGCCACAAGAGCATGCAGTAAATATGTTAGTTTAAGGCAAATGTAAATTGAGTAATTGAACTGGGGTGCTAAGTAGGATTGCATTAGGTTATGTAAGTCTCTGATACTGTGCACACATGCACTGATAATTGAAACATCCCCCAAATGCCCATAACATATTCCCTGTCAGTAACATAGAGAAGCTGGCTGGCTCTAGTTAGAGTCACATGGTACAGATTCAAAGTGTGTGCGCGTGTGTGTGTTTACTTGAAAACCTCTTTTTTTCCTTCCTTTCTCTGTAGACCTTCGCAGTGTAAGTCTGTAACACTAGACCGAGGACCAGATGGCTTAGGCTTCAGTATAGTGGGAGGATATGGCAGCCCTCACGGAGACTTACCCATTTATGTTAAAACAGTGTTTGCAAAGGTAAGCTTACAAATTTTAACCATTCCCTTCCCTACAAAACATCCATTGACAGCAGTCAGCACCTGGAGGATTAGTTCATTGTCTGAGGGCAACAGCAGATGGTTAACAGTTGGTCATTTTCTTTCTGAACACCCTGCAGGAACAGGTCAGTAGATATTTTTCTCCAATTTGAGGGTTAGTTCCGTATGTTTAAGGGAAAATAAGCTGAAACAATATCCATAAAAATACTAATGAATTTTTGTTTTAAAGCCTCTTCATTTGAAAACAAGTTACATACGATTACCTTCGGGAAATGGACTTTTAGCCAGGCCTGGTGGCACCCTCCTTTAATCCCAGCACTTGGGAGGCAGAGGCAGGTGGATCTCAGTGAGATGGAGGCCAGCCTGATCAACATAGCAAGTTCCAGGCCAGCTGGGGCTACAGGGAGACCCTGTCTCAAAAAGACAAAAATAAATAAATGAATAAATAAGTAAATAAAAATAAAGATACTATAATATTGATGACGTCATTAAGAATAATGTCAGCATATATAACGATTGGCATTCTGTTGTTGAGAATTTTTCAAGGAGTACAAAATTGGACAATACCACCTGCAAGAGAAAACCAAAAATCTCAGTTTTATCATGTGAAGGGGCAGAATGTATATCATACCTGTTT
>NW_008351881.1:6100981-6115960 GCF_000622305.1 Nannospalax galili | reverse complement strand
AACTTGAAGTAGGGATGGAGATGAGGAAAAGATTTAAGAAATGTTTAGGAGGTTGCATTAGCACAACTTGGTGATTAATTGAATTCTAGGGGCAAAGGAGAGGGTGAAATCTGGGCTGTCACCATGTTTTCTGGTTTGGGTAACTGGATGATAGAACCATATAATGAACACAAGGAAGAACACTAAGAGCAAAGCATTTTTAATGCCAAGTACTAGTACCAGCAAGACAACCAAAAGAATCCATTCAAGACAGGTCATAAGTAGGTACAGATCTGAGTAGTAAGAGCATGTAAGAGGTAGTTAAAATCATGAGAGTGGCTGGGCATGGTAGTACACACCTTTAATCCCAGCACTCAGAAAGCAGAGGAAGGAGGGTGTCTGTGAGATGGAGGCCAGCCTGATCAACATAGCAAGTTCCAGGCCAGCTGGGGCTGCAGGGAGACCCTGTCTCAAAAAGACAAAAATAAATAAATGAATAAATAAGTAAATAAAAATAAAGATACTATAATATTGATGACGTCATTAAGAATAATGTCAGCATATATAACGATTGGCATTCTGTTGTTGAGAATTTTTCAAGGAGTACAAAATTGGACAATACCACCTGCAAGAGAAAACCAAAAATCTCAGTTTTATCATGTGAAGGGGCAGAATGTATATCATACCTGTTTAAAGATTTGATTCAAGTCCTTTAAGTGCTATGGTTCTTTATTTTACAGAAGTTTGGTGTATTATTTTAGAAAACAATTGCTATTTTCAACCAGTTTAAAGTACTGAGCTTGCAGCAGGCTAGCTTTAGGCTTAATTTATGAGATTTTTTGAAAAGTTATTGGTATTTCCAAAAATACAAACAGCATTCGCCAATGAATAGAACCATCATGTAGTCCTTTGCATCCTCCTCAGAACAATTTATTTAAGGCATGCTAGTTAGAACATATTTAAAGAATTTCATCATTATACGTTCCTCATTAACTTTCCATATTTTTAATCTCATATTTAATTGCATAATTATCTTCTATATGCATGCCTGAAGATGGAGTTCTTTTTAAAATAGAAATGTCTGTGTTTAATCATAATTATTTAGGGCCTATAGAAACAGGAAGACTCTTTCTACCCTTGAGAAGTAAGAACCAAGACAGCTTGCACAGTCTTTCTTTTTAAAGCTAAAGAAAGAATTACAATTAGCAATGATTGGAGAGCTTTGTGGGGGAGGGGTGCTGAGGCTGGAATTCAGGGCCTTATCCATGCTGGACAAGCACTGCATAGAGCTACACCCCAGTCCAGGAATGGCTTTTAAATCCTCATTTGTACCTTATCCTGCTCTGATAACCCGCAGGTAGCTGTAAAACTTTGTACTTCATACTTTTGTCTGGTGAAACTGCTTTTGTTCCTCCCTAATCTTTTTTCTTTTTTCTGTAGGTCTGCTTTACAGGATAGAAAATTCCAGATTCTATGAAATCATTCTCTTAGGCAAATTCCCAAATAGTCTTTATTAATTTTAGTTTCCACCAACTGCTGTACTAAACAGCCAAAAAAAAAAAACCCATCCAACTAAGCTATTGACTGCTAAATTCTCTACCAAATTGGAATCTCAGTGTTAAAACCATTTTGGAGAAAGGCCTCTTTGGTGTGTGTTCATCAGCGCCTAATGGCATGGAGAGGGATGTGTGTACACACCGAGGATTTGCATTCTTACTGAGTACTCTTTCTATCTGTAGTTGGAGGCTGTGTTTTAAGTAAGCAAGCCTGCTTTATAATTGCAGGGAGCAGCCTCAGAAGATGGACGTCTGAAGAGGGGTGATCAGATCATTGCTGTCAATGGGCAGAGCCTAGAAGGGGTAACCCATGAAGAAGCCGTTGCCATCCTTAAGCGGACAAAAGGCACAGTCACGCTGATGGTTATCTCCTGAACAGGACCCATCCCCATGCTTGCTCACCACCCACCTGTAAGGAGACTGAAACTGGCCTTGTGAATGCCTTCCTGTGTTGTGTTCATTGAAGGAAACTGTGGGGGGAAAGGTAATGTTTAAATGATTTTCTTACTGACAACTTAGCATCATTTTTCCTTTCCCTTCACATTTTATGAATCTAAACCCAAAGAGAAAGAATATTTGCATATGTAAATCTCATTTTTTTTTATTTTGAGGCTATGTAATGTTTTATAATCATATGGACAAAAATTATTATATGCTCATCTGGCTAGTGACTATATGGCTTAAGAAAATGAGGATTAAAAAGTAAAAATAGGCAGTAAAGATCGACTGGGTGAGTTTTTTAAAAGTTCCTCAATCTGCTGTCCATTTCCTCCTCCTACCCCATACTTTAAAAGTGTTCATGGAAATCTTAAATACTCTTAGTATGTTTTAATTGTGAGCATTGTAAGAAATTGCATCCCTCTAACTGTAAGATACATTTTCCAGCTAAAATTGTTTAGCAGTGTTCCTAAGCTTTCTAAAAAATCCCATTTGATGCATATGTTGGTGTTACTTTTCATTTTTTGGCCTGATAGATTTTCATGTTGTTACAAGTAAACTGGTGATCCGTTTGCTCCGTGTTGGCTGTGGCTCTTCATGCTACACGGAGGACACAGGACGATCTCAGACTCTTAGATGGCCGAAGGTAACAACTGATACATCACTGAAAATATGTTAATATACTGTACTATTATTTTTCATTTAGTTTTAATCTTAATGACAGAAGAGAAAAGAAATGTGTTAGTAATTATTTTGGTTGTGTGCTGTTAGTAAGCTGACAGAAAAATTAAGGGTAACGTAACTTCATTTCTTTGCCTTGTTATTAACATCTTACAATACAATAGTTTAAGACTAAGGGAAACAGATGGAGCTGCTTATTGAGACAACTGGTGAGGAGTTATCGTGTGTTCAATCCCATTTTAGAGCGTGAAACTCCTACATTAGAATATATAAAGTCATTTTAAATATTGTCTATATTTGTAACAGAAGTAGTATACAGATACAGCACCTTGTGTAAATGCAGAATTAAAGTGAATAAAGAAGTTTCAGTGGTGTACAAAAACCCAGGTTCTTTTTCGTTCTTTTTATTGGAGAAAAGCTGCACTGTTGTAAATCATCATCCAGCACCGGTGCAATTAGAAGAACTTTGAACAGCACGCTGCGAAAACACCACTGTTTTTGCCTCCACAGGGTTTTCCACTAAAGATTCGTAGATTTCTTATTGGGGGGGGGGAAGATGCCATTATAAGAGAAATGTCCTGCTTAGGTTTATTTTTCTGAGGTGCTACTGATGCAGTAATACTGTAAGTTATTCTGAGGTTTGTAAAGAGTGAAAATGTATCAGACAGAAAAATCACAACGAAAATTATTTTAATGCACATGAAATGCTCAAATCATTTGAGTACTGAGCCAGAAATCTTTGGCCTGCAGATAATTAATCTGTCTCAAGTAGCTAATTAAAATATACATTCCTAGTTCATTTCATTGAAATGCTTCTATTTAATTTTTTTAATGTAAGAAAACATTTCTTATATAAGTCCTTTGAATTTAGTTGTTGATACATAGTGACAGGTCTGATAAGCTATGCCCATTAGTGCAGTAGTGTCACAGACGTTAGATGAGTAACCAGCTACTGTGATTGGGGCCACAAACCTGTGGCTAGGTGGGTCATGGGTACTAGGACAGAACCTGCTACTAATAGTCTACTAAGTGGACGTAGTGTTGTGGATACTATGTGGAATGACCCCTAATAACTTATTGCTCTATCCATAGTTTAAGTGCATCTCTCAACACTCATCAGAGAAGCTTCTTCTTGCAGTAAAAGGCATTTATCACAGAGACCACAACTGGTCAACATGCAGAGACTGAGACACTATAGAGTACTCAACCCTAAATGAGACATTTGTATCACACACCTCCCTCCTTGGTTCAGGGATCTTTGAAGAAGAGGGGATAGAAAGATTGTAAGAGCCTGCCTGAGGTGGTGGGCGACCACAAAGAAACAGTGTTTTCCAGAAACCGGGATGGTTACACATATGAGCTTACAGCACTTGGGAAATACCACAGAAGACTTGAACTTAACTACTTTTGCAAATTGTAACTTAAAACGATTTTAATAGGGAATATTAGCATCAGTACTCTATGGTGGAAAATCAAGCAATTAAATTGATGTTTGTGAAAATATGTGGAATCGCTCCCCCCCAAAAGAACAGGTGAGTATTTGTCTTTACTTAACAGTATCTCCCCCCACCCCAAATCCATACCCACCTGGAATCTTAAATTGTAATCTTTAAAAATTAGTTACGGTCATACTGGGTTAGGATGGATCCTGTCTTGGCACCAGATCCTTTATAAGGCCATGAGAGGATGGAGGCACCAGGATTGCCAGCTGGAGAGGGCCTTTATAAGCCTTCCTTGATTTCAAGATCCCAGCCTCGAGAATTGTGAAGAAATAAACTTTTGTTGTTTTAAGTCACCAGTTTGTAGTACTTTGTTCAAGAATCCCTGGAGAATTAATATTGTATTTTTATATCTTGAGCCACTATCGCTGTATTTAGCTAACAGATTGTGAACTGCCATTAACAAGGTGACCATGAGCAGCAAAAGAAAGGAAGGAGGATGGGGGCAGTTTGAAGGGAAAAGAACGTAGGCCTCATCAGCTTTGGGGAGAAGAAACCCAGGCATCTGCTTCCTGTGTTATTCTTTCCTGTAAACACGTTTCATGAGATGAAGAAAGTTCTTAGACACAAAAAAATTTAATTAGTGTTATAGTGCTCGTGTTGTGCGTAGCTCAAGATGTTGGATTGTCTGTAAGTTCAATGTATAAGCTGGAGATGGCTCAGAAGGTTAAGAGCTCTTACTGTTCTTCCAGAGAACCTGGGTTGGTTCTCAGCAGCCATCAGGTGGCTCACAATTGCCTGTAACTCCAGTTCCAGAAGATCCTATGCCATCTGATCAAGCACACCTGCATGCACTGGCGCACATAAACTCATGCAGGCATACCAACATGCACATAAGAAATAAATCAATAAATAACTCTTCAGCAGCAACAAAAAGTTCAATGCAATTGTTCTCTTGAACTGGAGACCACCACAGATGTCTGATGCTGCTCCCCACCACTGCCAGTGGTCATTACAGCAGTACTAAAGTGTTGACCTCCACACTGACCCATCTGTAGCTACAGGAGCACCAAGCAGCCAGTCAGCTGATTTCATTCATCAAACTGAGTTATGGAGAAGACAAAAAGGAAGAAAATTCTTTTTCCACCTTCAGCCCTTCCTTAATCTTGAAGTCCACAGCAATAAGCCCTTTAGATGTGGTCGAGTAGTTTGTTGACTAAATGCCAACACCCCTCTTCAGATCCTAGAGTGAAGGGGGAGTGGAAAAGGGGGTCTAGAGAGGCAGAAAGCGGAGGCTTTGTGACCTCAACGATGGAATGTCAAAACTCATCAGCTGCCCTCAACAGCCCTGGTGTGAACTTTCACATTCATGACAGATTTGGAATGCACTCGATTTTCACAAAGATGTTCCTGAACTTTATCTATTAGTAATTAATGTTTAACTTTGCCCTTGTAAAGGGAACTATTTGTAAGGCTGGGTTGGCCTCTATTGCCTCAAGAGAGAAGGGGACAAACTATTGGTGACAAGAAAATGTCTATATCGGAGTGTGAAACCAGGGAGAGCAGGTGCTCATCCAGTGATTTCTCCCCTCCAGAGAGTAGTTCAGATTGTCCATTTCAGTGTAAACTAGAGGGCAACAATGTGTAAGCATTTAACTGTCAGTCAAGTGCTGAAAATCTAACAGTAGACTCTGAAAGAAATTCTGTCAGAGGCAAATGGAAGGTGGTAACCTCAGAATTGTCTCATCTAAGTTTTTAAAGTGTGGCCTCAGACGACTGCCTCAGACACCTCTTGGGAGCAAGTTTAAACTTGTTTTGACATTGGATTTTTTTAGAACATCATTCTTTGTGAACACTCTGCCACATTTTCTCCTCTTCCCCTTACTGTGTGTATGTTCAGAAGTACAGTTATCTTTGGAAGATGTGCATCTTCCTCATTATCTGGAAATTATACTTTCTATATCTTAACTCTAGCTAGAAATACCCAACATTCTAACTTCCACTCCCCTAAATGTCCTTAACCCAGATGTACTTTATTCCATTCAGTAAAACTTACAGATTTACTTTGATTTGGAAAATTAAATGATATAACCATATGTAAAATAGTAATACCATGCAGAAAAGAAACTATCAAGAAAGGGTTTGAACAGCTGGGCATGGTGGCACATGCCTTTAATCCCAGCAATCGGGAGGCAGAGGCAGGTGGATCTCTGTGAGACTGATGTCAGCCTGGTCTACATAGTGAGTCTTAGGCCAACTAGAGCTACAGGGAGACCCTGTCTCAAGAAAAAAAAAACAAAAAAGAAAAGAAAATGGTTTGAGTAATTTATATTTTTCTAAAAGATACAAAACAATAAACACTTAATGTTTTCTTTAAATAGTGAATAGTTGGGCTGAAGAAATGGCTCAGCAGTTAAGAACACTGAACATTCTTAAAGAAGACCTGGGTTCAAATCCCAGCACCCACATGGCAGCTAACAACTATCTGTAATTCCAGTTCCAGGGGCTCTGACAGCCTCTTCTGTCCCCCATGGGCATTGCATGACATGGGTGCACTTACCTACATGCAGGCAATACATGCATACACATAAAAATATAAAAATGGTAAATAAAGTATTTGAAAAAAATAGTTGATAGTTTGTGTGTGTTTGTGTGTGCACACACGTGTGTGTGCACTGCTGTCTTTTTCCTGTGTAATTGGATATAAATCAACTTATAGGAAACTTCCCAAAATCCCTGTGTTTTGTTTTACAGTCTTTATAATATGTCCTATGCCTTCATATCCCTGAACTCTTAATTACTAATTACTGTCCTTTAAAATAGACTAATCATTCAACTTAAATCACCCTTTTAAATTTTTAAATTTTGTTTTTTATTTTATGTGTATGAGTGTTTTGCTGACATGTATGTAAGTGCACTCATGTTATTCAATGCCCACAGAGACCAGAAGAGGGCATTAGATCCCCAGGAACTGGAGATATTGATGGTTGTTAGCCACCATGTGGGTGCTGGGAACCAAACCCAGGTCCTCCTCAAGAACAGCCAGTGCTTAACTGCTGAGCCATCTACAACCCTTTAAATCACCTTAAGATAAATTATATTTCACTTCTTTGCCTGGGAAGTCAATACAGTTTACCACAAATACAAAATAACCATAAGCCAAAGTTCTACCAAGGTACTGTTGTCTACCAAGTTTCCTACCTTGACGCCTGCTGTTGTTAGAAAGGAGCATTGGCTGCCCTTGCAAAGGACCTGGGCCCACACCCACATGGTTTCCAGCACCCACATGGCAGCTAACAGCCATCTATAACTCCAGTTCCAGGAGATCCGATGCCATCTTCTGATCTCCATGGTCATGGCACAACACGGATGCACTTATGTACATGCATACACATAAAATAAAATAAAAATATTTTCAAAAAGGATTTAGTTTCTACTAGAACACTTTTACTAAAGTGAATTGGGACATGATGTCCAATGTTTTAGTTTTGGCAATCTGAATTTGAAATAACAGACAAATGACACAAATTAATGGTGTAAAATTAATGCTGTGGTAATATTAAATAAAGCAAATGCCTCTAGCACCTGGGGGGCTCTGCAGATGGCAGGCATACCTAATTATGTACCCTGCTGTTTCTAAACGTACTGATACAATCTCTCAGCTGAGAAAAGAATGTGCCTTTGCTGGGTTCAGAAAAGTCTGAGCAAGGCAACCCGACATACAAATCTTACTTTTATTAAAAAAAAATTATTCTTTAAATGAGATGCTTACATGATTTTTAAATAAAATCATTGCAGTCGTGGTCTTTGTCTTTTATGTGAATGTTACGCCTGAAAAAAGGTCACTTTCAAACCAGTAAGGAAGTACTTAAATGCAAGTTTATGCTCTTTCTACACATCAGCTATAAGAAATAATTTGATAGCAGAATCCTAAATAAGTTGATGTTTCTAGGCATAAGCTAGATCGGTCAATTATTGTTCAGACGTTTGTAAACTCAGTTCTTTAATAAGTAGCCTCTCTAGAAGATACATTGCTTTAATCAAGATGATGCTTTGCTATAGAATTTTCAACAAAAAGGAAACAGCACTTTAAAACTTACCAAGAGCTCCTGTAAGGACTGTGGACTTGGTCTTGCTGTGGTCGGGTCCACACCCTCATGCACAGACACACAAAACACACAACCAGCCTCTTCTTTCAGCTTCTGAATAAGCACTTAAATCTTTTTATGAAAATGCCTGTTACATATGCTTAGTAGTTTCTTACATTTAGATATCTGTCGGTTACTAACCTTTTTAGTAAAGTGCCTGCCACGAAAGCCCAAGAACCTGAATTCAGACCCCAAAACGTCGCACAGGGCAGTGCACATGGGGAACCCCAGCCCTGCGGACAGCAGAGACGGGACGATCCTTGGGGTTGACTGGCCAGCCAGCCTACCCAATCAGTGATGTTCCGCTTCAGTCTCTGACCCTCCTCCCAAAAAGAAGTGAGGAGCAATCAAAGACAACACCCAACTTTGCCCTCTGACCTCCATACCTGCTTGCACACACATGCATGTGCACACACACATGCACAGACAGACCCACATGAACACATACATACACCACAGGTACTAAACACAAGTCATTATTTGTATCTTAAATGTCCCTCAAAGGCCATGTCCTGGAGTTTTGGCTGCCAGCCTGTGGCACTGGAGGTGGTAAAACTTCTAGGAGACGAGGCCTGGCAGAAGGAAGCCAGAACACTGGAGGAATGCCCTTGGGACACATAATGAAACCTGTGCCTTTCATCTCTTTTAGTGTAGTTGCCTACACTGTGGGTTTCCACCATGGCACTCTGCCTCACACAGGCCCAGAAGCAATGGGGCAAGTGAGCACACACTGAGATCCACGAGACCAGGAGGTGAAAGAAAATTCCCCCTTATGAGTGGATTATCAAGTATTTTGTCTCACCAACAGCTAAAACAAGTGAAACTAAATTCACTTAAATAGAAGTTTCCGCCAAAATAGAAAACCTGGTGTCAGGTATTTATAGAAGAAAAAGTGGCTCATTTTTAATAACAAATGGTTTGTAGATTAAGGTGCATTCATTACTTAGTAAACAAGTTACACATTTGGAACTTAACGTTTGTCACGGTCGCTACCACTGGATAGCGATCACCCATCATGCACGTTTGCTTACAGGTGCTTCAGCCTCTGAATATTGTTTTCTGAAGATTTACAGGGTTTTCTGTGATGGTGTTAGCAGTATCTCTTTCCCCATTACCTTCCCTGTGTTTTCATTTATTTAAAGCATACCTAATCAGTGCCTTATGCTGTAGACCTCTCAGGAATGCAGTGTAAAGAGTGTGAGCCTTGGCTTGGCCCTTGCTTGGCTCCTGACTACATGGAAACCGGCGGGCTTCTCTGTGCCACTCCCTCCTCTGTAAAATGCAGCTAATGACAGCATCCTCAAATCTCATCTAAAGGGACTAAGTACATGCACATGAGGGTGTTATTGCTATTAAAATGCTAGTGACATTAAGGGCAATGCTATATGTAAGGTGGACTTGTGGGAGTCATCTGACGCAGAGATATCCCAGGTTTCAACATAAACTTGCAAAGTACTCTCCTACATTTTTCTAGACATTTCTTTGTAATTATTGCTAGAAAGGGAAGCTAAAATACAAAGAATACCCAAATTGAGAACTGCAGTCTCCCTTCTTGGTTAAATGAATTTTAAGAATTGTTTTCAGTGGAAGTCACTTAAATCTAGTGAGAGTTTTTACCAATACTTGATGTTCTAATGCTTACATCTTAAGCGACATACTCAGGTTTCAACTAATTGGGAAATTGTACAATATCTGTCATTCATCACTCCTCTCTAGTCCTCGCTGTGAGATTAATTAAAGTAGATAGATCCCTTCTCATGCCGTTTTTAGGTACAGTTTCTGCAAAGGGAGGGGAACAGAGGAAATCAGTTTGCTAGTCTTAATAGTCTCCTAGAAGGAATTCGGTGTGATAAGATTGTCAGCCAAAGGTTTCTTTTCTTCCCATTAGATACTGTTTTCAAATGACTGTGGCCTTTTGGAGTTTTATGCTGTTGTTTGGAGTAGGTGGTTTATACCGGGAATTGACAAATAAATTGGAGAAATATAAAATGAAATTTATATCTACTAGTGGCTAATTTTATTTTTCTGGTATTATACCTTAAGCTCAAAGCCTTGCACATGCTGTGCAAGCAGTGCTCTGCCACCGACTTTCATCCACAGCCTTCTTTTTTACTTTTGAGACAGGGTTTCACTAAGTTGCCCAGGTTGACCTTAAACTCACACTGCAGCCCACCAGGCCCAGGTTTTTCTGTTTTTTTGGTGAGGGGGGCAGAGTCTCCCTAGTTGCAGCCCACTTGGAAGTCACTATGTGGACCAGAGTAGCCTCAGTCTCACAGAGATCCACCTTGTCACTGCTTGCAGGGATAAAAGGCATGTGCCACCAGGGCCTAGAAGGTTTGATCCTCTTGATTCACCTTCCTTTGTAACAGATTCTGGACCTGTACCACCAGGATCTACCTAAAATCTTTTTTATTTTAAGGAATAATGAAGAGGAAGTTTGCTTTTGAGGACAGCCCCCACCAAGCAGCCATCATGTTTGAAAGGCCCTATCATGTGAGAGGGGCATTAGACTTGGGGGGCCCAACTGCTTAGAATGCTGCAGCCTCCTCTCCAAGCTGGAAAGCAGACTGGAACACAAGCCTACCTTCTAGGTTGGCAACTAGATGGGGTAGATGTAGAAACCAGTCTAAATCTTCACTTGGTAGTAAAGTGTTTTGTGAATATTTTTAAAAGAAACTATACATTTCAAAAACTCGAATATAGTGAAGGAAAAAAATTACTTCTTAGCATTAAAGATTTGCGGTCCTGAGAACACCTGACAGCCTCTGGGGTGAGCTTGCTAAATCTTGCCACCAATTTCCCTGCTTTGGGACCATCTGTAGCCCCTCACACTGCTCCAGGACCAAACTTTCCAGCTGACTAGTAGTGGCCCAGGCCTTTTGAGACTGGCTGAGAGGGCTGACTGGGCCTCCAGGGTGAGCTTACCAAATTGTGCCCATCCCCCTGCTTTGGGACCATCTGCAATCTCTTCCACTGGTCCAGGACCAGGCTTCCCTGCTAGTTAATAGGGGCCTGGATGTCCTTTTCGGTACAACCTCTCCATGTGGGAAGACCTTTAGAGACTGCCTGAGAACACCAGACTGAGCCTCCAGGGTGAGCTGGCAAAATGGTACCGAGCCTATCCCCCTGCCTTGGGACCATCAGCAGGCCCTCCCACTGCTCCAGGGCTTAGGATTCCCTGCTGAGTAGTAGGAACCAGCACATCCATAGCCCATCTTCTCTCCTTGGACCTTGGCACTATCCACCTGAGACTTCTGAAATATTACTCCTAACTAGCTAGGGCTGCTTTGCCTTCCTGGAAGGCTGCTAAGTGGCCTGACTGAAGCCATCTGGTCCCTCCAATATAAAATCAAAGAGAGAACCTGAAGCTTAGACCAATCAGCTTTTCATACCCAATCAAAAAGCAGTCAAGGTGCATCAGTAATACAAACAGAATCAAACTTTAACTCAACAAAGGAAGGCTTGCATTTCATGCCAGAATCCCAAACAGATAATCTAAGAAATCCACATGCCAAAACCACAGCAACAAAATAATACGAAAAACCAAAATAGTATGTCCCCACTAAACATCAATCCTATAGAAGAGTTCTACAATGAGAACCCCTTAGAAGTAAACCAGGACCAAGAATTGAAAAAAAAAATCATAAACATAATCAAAGAATTAGTGAATTTAAAGATCACACAAAGAACTCAAAGAGAATAGGAATAATCTGACTGAATTCACAGAAGATATAAAAATATTGAGGAAAATGCTGGCTGAAATGAGAAGAAAGTGAAAAACTCAGTAAGCCAATTTGAAATGACAGGAGATCAACTCACTGATAGAATGAATGGAAAACAGAATATTAATAATGGTCAATAAAGTTGAAGAATTGGACTGCTTAAGCAAATATGTTAAAAAAAAAAAAACAGGAATGGAATATGCAGAAAATGTGGGACACCATGAAAAACCAAACTTACACATCACAGACACAGAGGAAGGAGAAGAATGCCAGGTAAATGGTATTACCATGTCTTAAATAGGATTATAGAAGAAAATTTTCCCAAATTTAAGAAAAGACACTCATACATATACAAGAAGCACATAGAACACCAAAGAGATAGGACCAGAAAAGAAACTTCCCACAGCATATCACAGTAAAAACACTAAATGTACAGAACAAAGAGTACTGAAAGCTGCAAGAGGTAAAAAGACAAGTCACATTTAAAGGAAAACCCATCAGAATTACAGCTGACTTTCCAGTACAAACTATGAAGGCCAGAAGAGCCTGGACCAAAGTATCCCCAGTTCTAAATGATGATAGTTTCCAACCTAGAACAATTTACTCAGCAAAATTGCCTATTATAGTTGAAGGGGAAAGAAAAATCTTCCATGACATGAACAGGCTGAAAGAATTCATGTCCACCAAACCAGCCCTTCAGCGAATACTCAAAGCAATACAAAGGACAGAGAAAGTACTATACCCAAGAGGCTACAGAAGGAAACTAAATGAAGCTATAATTGTGGAAACACAAAATTAGGCCAAGAATGCAAACAGAAGTTAAAATGACAGTAACCGATACATATCTTTCAATAATAACTTTAAATATTAATGGACTGAACTCCCTGGTCAAAAGACAAAGGCTAGTTAAATGGAATAAGAAACAAAACCCATCTTTTTGTTTGTTTGTTTGTTTGTTTGGGGGCTTTTTTGTTATTTTGTCTTTTTTTTTTTTCAGAGCTGAAGACCTAACCCAGGGCCTTGCACTTGCTAGGCAAGCGCTCTACCACTGAGCTAAATCCCCACCCCCGAAAACCCATCTTTTTATTGTCTGCAAGAAACCCATCTCACCTTCAAGGACAGGTACTACCTTAAGGTGATAGGATAGAAAAAAAAATTCTAAGCAAATTACAGTTAAAAACAAGCAAGGGTTGCCATTTTAATATCTGACAAAATAGACTTCAAACTAAAACTAATCAGAAGAGATAAAGCAGGACAGCCACTTCATTCTGATCAAAGAAACAACTGACCAAGAAGATATTACAGTCATGAACTTAGAGGCACCAAAGTCTGGTGCACCCAACTTCATAAAAACAGTACTATAGAACTTTAAGACACAGATTAACCACAACTCAGTAATAGCAGGGGACTTCAATATTCCACCATCTTTAAGAGGCAGATTAACCAGACAAACAATAAGCAGAGAGACATCTGAATTAACTGATATCATACATCAAGTGGACCTAACAGACATTTACCAAATAGTCCACCCAAATACCGAAGAATACACTTTTTATTCAGCAGCCTATGAAAGTTCCTCTAAAACTGACCACATACTGGGGCACAAAACAAATCTCAACAAATACAAAAATTTTGAAATAATTCCATACATTCTCTCAGACCACAGTGCAATGAAGCTCAAAATGAATGATAAGAGAAGCCCCAGTGACTCCACAGCCTCATCAAGATTGAGCAACACACTCCTAAATGATGAATGGATCAAAGGAGAAAGTAAAAAAGCAATAAAAGTATTCCTGGAACTAAATGAAAATGATAATACAACACAGCAAAACCTCTGGGACACTTTAAAAGCAGTCCTAAGAGAAGTTTATGGCACTAAGTGCCTACATAAAACAGAAAAATCAGAAAGAACACAAATAAATGTCTTTACATTGCAACTCAAGACTCTGGAAAGGCAAGAACAAACAAAACCTAGCAAGTGAGAAGAAATAACAAAAATCAGGGTAGAAATTAATGAAATAGAAACAAAGGAAAAAATACAAAGAATCAATGAATCTAAGAGCTGGTTCTTTGAAAAGGTAAACAATATAGACAGACCCTTAGCCCACTTATCAAAAAGAAAGAAAGACAACAAATCCAAATCAACAATATCAGGGATGAAAAGGGAAACATCCCAACACACACCATAAAGAGCCAACATTATAAGGGAATTCTTTAAAAACCTATACTCTATTAAATTTGATAATAAAGAAGAAATGGATGGGTATCTAAATTTATGGGAACCACCAAAGCGAAACCAAGAAGAAATCAACAGCTTAAACAGACCCATAACAAATAAATTGAAATATTAATACAAAACTCCCTGACTAAAAAAGGCCCAGGCCCAGATGGATTAACAGCAGAATTCTACCAGACATTTAAAGATCTACAACTAATACTACTTGAATTATTTGAAAAGATAGAATCAGAGGGAGAACTCTCAAACTCCTTCTGTGAAGCCAGAATCACTGTAATACCAAAACCAGGTAAAGACACAACCAAAAAAGAAAACTATAGAGCCATACCTTTAATGAACATAGATGCAAAAATTCTCAACAAAACACTTGAAAACCACATACAGGCACATATAAAAAGAGTATCCACCATGATCAACTTTGCTTTATTCCAGAAATGCAGGGATGGTTCAATATACATAACTCAGTAAATACAATAAATCATATAGATGTGCTTAAAGACAAAAACTGCATGGGCATCTCAGTAGATGCAGAAAAAGCCTTTGACAAAATCCACCTTTATGTTCAAAATCCATCTTTATGTTCAAAGTCCTAGAGGGAAATGGGGTGGAGGGAACATACCTCAACATAATTAAAGCTATATCAAAAAAAACCACATCTTTTTTTGTTTTTGTTTTCTTTTCAAAGCAAATTTTATTTAAATATGTAACATGGTACATTATGTTTAAAGTACAACTCCTTCACAAGCCTCTTCATAACATCATTAAATTTTTCCCGGTTAA
>NW_008351881.1:6100439-6100672 GCF_000622305.1 Nannospalax galili | reverse complement strand
AGATTTCAATGGTAATGTTTTTCACATCTACTAATTATTATTTTTTTAATCCTTATTTTTTAATTTTTAATAACTACAGGATTAGAGGAAGCATTTCACTACAGATGTAACATATTCAGTAACAGACTCCAGAGCAAGAGTACAACTCTTTCACAAGTGGGTGCAAGTTTCTAGGTTCACAGTTGAATTAATACAGTTATACAATATTGAACTCAGTATAAGCCCTGTAAGAC
>NW_008351881.1:6081899-6100419 GCF_000622305.1 Nannospalax galili | reverse complement strand
AAGAACATTTTTTTTAAAAAAAGTTATTTAAAAAGATTTTTTTAAAAAAAACCAACATCTTTCTAAATAGACAACTGGAAACATTCCTATTAAAATCAGAAACCAGATGAGACTGTCTTCTATCACCACTCCTTTTAATATAGTGCTTGAAACTCTTGCTAGAGCAATAAAACAAGGAAATTAAAGGAGTACTAATTGGAAAAGAGTTATCCCTATTTGAAGATGATATGATGTTATACATTAAATATTCCAAAAATTCCACCAGAAAACTCCTAGAAGTGATTAACACTTTCAGCAAAGTGGCTGGTTACAAAATTAATCTACAAAATCAGTAGTCTTTCTATATACCAATAACAAGCAATCAGAGAAAGAGTACAGGGCAACCCTCCCATTCACAATAGCCTCAAAAAATAAATAAATAATAAACAAATACATGATCCACCTGCCTCTGCCTCCCAAGTGCTGGGACTAAAGGCATGCGCCACCACACCTGGCCTCTACAATGAAATGTTTAAACCTAAAATAGAGATTGAGGAAGACACCAGAAGATACAAGGACCTCCCATGCTCATGTATTGGAAGAATTAATATTGTGAAAATGACCATCCTACCAAAGCCATTTATAGATTTGATGCAATCCCAATCAAAATCCCCAGGACATTCTTTACAGAGTTTTTTTTTTTTTTTTTTTTTAAAAAGCCCTAAAATTTATAGGAAATCATCAAAGACCCTTAATAGCCAAAGAAATCCTGAGCACAAAGATCATTGCTGGGGATTACCATACCAGATCTCAACTATATTACAGAGCTATAGTCATAAAAACTGCATGGTACTTACACAGAAGCAGACAGAGATCAATGGAACATAATTGAAGACCCAAACATGAATACACACAATTTCAGCCACCTCATAATTGACAAAGGTGCCACAAACACACATTGGAGGAAGGATAGCATCTTCAACAAATAGTTCTGGCAAAACTGGCTACCCACCCTAGAAGAATGAAATGACCCCTGTCTTTTATCCTGCACAAAAGCCAACTCCAAATGAATCAAAACCCCTATTTGAAACCTGAAACTCTGAAACTGTTAGGAGAAAACATTGGCAATAACCTACATAGACATAGGTGTGGGGGAAAACTTTCTAAATCAGACATAGTTGCTCAGGAATTAATGTCAACAATCAACAAGTGGGACCTCATCAAACTAAAATGCTTCTGTACAGCAAAAGAAACAACCAAGGAAGTGAAGCAAAAACCCAGAGTGGGAGAAAATCTCCACTAGTGACACAGCTGACAGAGGTTTAACATCCAGAATATATAAGAACTCTAAAATAAAGAATCAAGAAAACAAATAACCCAATTAGTAGATGGGCTATTGATCTAAACATAGAATTCTCAAAAAAAGAAATAGATGTGGCTAAGAAACACCTTTAAAAGTTTATAACATCCTTGGTAATTAGGGGTAATTAAGATTTCATCTTACCACAGCCAGACTAAGATCAAGGGAATAAATGATACTAAATGCTGGAGAGGATGTAGAGAAAGGGGAACACTCATTCATTGCTGGTGGGATCATACACTTATGTAAGCACTATGGAATTCAGTGAGGAGAATTTTTATAAAACTAAAAATGAACCTACCACATGACCCGGTTATACCACTCCTTCGCATATACCCAAAGGACTCATCCTGTTGCAGAGACAGTTGTACACCCATGTTTGTTGGTGCTCTTTTCGCAATAGCTAAGAGATGGAAACAACCTAAGTGCCCCTCAACTGACGACTGGATAATGAAAATGTGGAACATGTAAATAATGGAGTTATATTCAGCAGTAAAGAAAGAAAAAAATCATGAAATTTGCAGGTAAATGGATGGAACTAGAAACATACTAAGTGAAGTAACACAGATACAGAAAATCAAATGATGTACATTCTCCTTCATTTGTGGATCCTAGCACAAAATCCTTATATGTGAGTGTATATCCTGATATAATGGTAGGAGCCAGGAAAAATGGAAAGGAACCCAGGAGGTAAAGAGAAAGAGCCTGAAGGAGAGGAATAATAGTCAACAGGTGTTAAAAGGGGAAAATGGATAAAATAGAGGTATTTAATAGGGAGGGGTAAAAGGAGGGTTATACAAGGAGCCATGGGGGTAAAAAGAATAAAGGAGCTCAAGGGGGCGGGGCATGGGAGACAGGGTGAGAAGGGGGAAATATGGTAACTGTGGAGTGGAGGGAGGGTTAGACAGAGAGAGAAAAGATTAATAATGCTTAACTGGTGTGAAAAGCCAGGGGGAAATGTTTTAGTATAAATGTCTACTGGAAAATTACACATACACGATCTCTACATGAGTCCATGTGTGTAGTTGAAGGCTATGTAACAAGAAAGAGTGCCAGACAGGAGAAACCTCCCTTTGAATAGTTGGTCATGGTAGTCCAAGAGACTCTCAAAATTACACAGGCTATTGCCACAGCCCTTGACGGCCTCCCAGAACTTGAAGGTAAGACCCTACTGCTTTAAACAGGGCAAACTTCAGACACAGGACTTGGAGCAGTGGAGCGGGAACTCATTTGGATGCTACCCCCTGAAGACTAGCTCTCATAATTTTGGAGGACATTACACAAGCTGCTAAGGGTGAAAAGCAATAGATGGTCCAACTCCAGCTTTAAGGACTAATAACCACAACAATGACTGGCACAGCAAACAATATTGATTCAGTAGTGGCACTTTTATCTTGGGGCTCATCAATAGCTCCCTTATTGAAATTAAAGCAGACTCAATGGGAGAGAACTCATGTGTTACATTAAACATAGCCAAATACACATTGCTGGAAAGGTCATATATCAGGTCATAGATCATAGAGAAAAACCCCATGGCTGTCATCCCTAGACAAATGTAATTTCTTACTATATGTTAAATATGGATCCTTATATTTACAGACAAGTATGCCAGCCAGCGCTCATCAAAGAAGCTTCTTTTGCAACAGATACAGACTATTATAGACCTCCACAACTTGTCACAAACAGAATAAGTGTCCGTAAGATGCCCAACCCTAAATGACACATCTACAATGCAACTTCTACACCTAAGGTCATGAAACTTTGTGGAACAAGTAGAGAGAATACTAGTGCATCTCTCAACTTACCAACAAAGCTCCCTCCTGCAACAGAAGGCAATGTATATAAAGGGTCAAAAATGGCCTAAGCATAGAGAATAAGAGTCTACAGAGTGTGGGTCCCTGGACAAGACTCCTGTGTTTAACTCTACCACCCAGGTTTCAGGGACCATTGCAGAAGAGGGGACAGAAAGATTGTAAGAGCCAGGGGAGGAAATGCATGACCATATGAAAAGAGAGTCTTGCAGGCTCCTGGGATCTTGCTCATATGAATCTACATCAATAGTGTCACCATGCACAAGACCCATGTGAACGCAAGCAGACAAAAACCCAGGATAGATCTGGGGCAACAAGTAGCAGGCTCCAACATTAACCAGAGAACTATTAGCAGCTGATTACTTCTGGGTGAAAGAGAATTGATCTTCTTTAAGAGAGAGACTCCAGTTAGCCTGACTAGACTCCAGTGGATGAATTTGTATCAAGGGACATCTGGGTACACTAACTTGACTACATAGTCCTTAATATAAATATCAGAATGAGTGCAATCCAGTGAGTAGGGCTTTGTGGGGTGTGGGTAGGAGAGGGGTTATAAAGATGATTAAGTCCTTTTGTTTGAAGTGCACAATAATTCAATAAAAAATATACCAAAATATTTGAGGTCCTAAAAGCATGTGCATAGCCACCTGTGTGGAAGCCATCACCTGTAGACAGATGTGTGCATGTGTCAAAGTCACAACATAAATGTCTAGGGTATGAAAATCTTTGGAATGTTTTCCTTTGTGGGTCACAAAGCCTGTTTTTGTAAGTGTGTGGTATTCTTATAATTATTATGTTATCTCAGGGGCTTGTTTATTTTCCACTTTCAAGTGAAAAAGGCAAAAGATCACTAGGAGCCCCTAACATTCTACGTGGGGTCCTGAATACTGGAGAGATTAGACGTTTCAGCTGCTGAAGAACTGAATGAAATTGAAGAGAACGTGACTTTGAATGGTGAAAAGGAGGGTAACATCACAAATGGGAAATGTGCTTTCTCTAAATCCATTTCTTTGTGCGGGTAATTTCTGCCCTCAAGATTTTAGGACCTAAAATGTGTTAAGTGAGCTTTTAGGGCAATATGTAAGATTATTTTCAGGGATTATTTCTGTAGTTTATTAAAGCTCTATGTATATGTATATATATAATTCCCATCCCATGTTTATGGCTAGTTTGATTAGTAATCATTAAGTTGACAAGACATTTTCTACATCTATAATCTGCAATTTTCTGTTACAGAACTAGAAATGAAATCCTTCTATTATAATTAAGGAAAAGCATATATCCCATAATTATGTAAAACTATGAGGCCAAATATAGATTTTTGAAGTAGCTTAAACCAGAACTCTTGAGACAAAGATTCCATGAATGAGTTTTTCAGCATTTTCGAGTCTAGCCAGAAAAGGACTAAGTCCTGGGACAACTTCTGCAGCTGCCAGCAGAAAAGCAAGACACTGAGAATACATCTGACCAGAATGGGAGCTAAGCATGTTTTCATGCCAAAACTTGATGGAAGAGAAGCATGGTTTGTATTGACTCTACAATGACTACAGTTCAGAGGGCTGGCATGATGTGACGTGGGATATCGAAGGACAGAAGAACAGTCCCTAAGGGAAGGGAAATTGTTGTTTCTGGGTTAGTTAAGGCTACAGTCGTCTGGAAAGTTGATTATGCAGAATGATGTACAACCTGTTAGGCTTACCTGAAGTTTGCATCGAAGTTTCAGTCTGCATTCAGAAATGTAACAGTCTTGTGCTCCTGAAGACCATACCTGTTAACTGATTGACCTTCCCTGTGACTCCTCTTCAACATCTTCTGGTTCTTGTGATTGCATTTAGAATATCTCAGAATAGTTTATCCTAAGTATATTCTTTTTAAAACAACCACAAGTAATCGACTGAGGAAAAAGCCCTCACCCATTATCCTGGCACCGACCTTTTACTCTGCTTTACCAGTCATGTATCTGCTTGATAACATGTTTTCACTGTTATTTTATTGCTATCTTGACCTCAGTTACTACACTAGGAACAATATTAATACAAGAATTTTGCTCAGAAATGGAACTGGTGGCAGGAGATGAGACGTGTGTGAGAGGAAAGGAGAAAGGAAGGAAGTTTACAGGACGGGGAAAGAGCAGCACTTTGAAGTCTTCTCATGAGCTTTCCGTACCTGGTGCGAAAGTAACACATGGATTTTTCCAGTGAGTGGGCAGGTCAATTTTATAATTAGAACCTTGCATACAACTATTATGATATCGAAGCATTTGCTAAATAATGAATGCAAATTGAAGACTGTAAATATATGATAGAATCATTTGGGGGCAGACGTGGAGGAAGAAAGAAAGATGAAGAATAAGACAAATTGAGACCGATCGTGTTTCATCAGCCGCTTCGTCTTCCCAAACTTTTCTGTTAAGAAAACTTTTCTTTTAAGAAAATGAACCCAGAGAATGATGGTGTGCTGTGAGTCTTTTCACACAGTGAGGGAGCGGAAAAAAGTGTGCATTGTCTCCCCGCCACGGCAGCTTCGTGAGTCAGAAAGCGACCGCTGGCTTCTGCACAGGCTCCGGAAGCAAGGCCCAGAGGCTGGTTTCCATGTGAACGTGTGCAGTCTGAGCAGATGCAGGCAATGTGGTTCCAGCCTTTCAGAATAGGAATTGTTCTTAATTAAATCTACTTCCCAAGATGGTCTTCATTATAAAATCAAAAATGTGTGCTGTGCACCCTACTTAAACTCACTTTCCGAAGTAGCTGTAGCATATACTAGACAATAAATCTTCATAAAAATTAACATTTAGGTGTCATTTTACCTCCTTGACTTTCACCTTGGGCAATATTAATGATAGTCACAATAGTCCACTCCATTAGTAGTGATGTGTGTTTTTGAAAGCAACAAAGGCTTTTTCTGGCTCTTGGGGAGCTAAACTTGGGAGGATAAAGCCCCTGATAATCAGTAGTCACTAACGCCACTAATGCCGTTGTTTCACACTCAAGAAGAATGAGGAAACATGTCGGCAGGGACTGAGCAGAGCAAACAGATTTATTAAGGAAAAACAAGAGCTCCTAAGACTGGGAGGAGCTCCAAGGGAGAAATACTGCCACGTTGCCTGGTCCTGCGGTTTTTTGTTTTTTGTTTTTTGTTTTTGTTTTTGTTTTTTTTTTTATAGGTCTGACGGCAGATGGGTTAAGAGGGAGGTATTATGCATTGAGATTGGTCAATTTTTAGAGAATCTCTGTTCAAGCCGGTAAGGCACCCCAGGTCCTATGCACATAGTCTCTCAGTCTCACTAGAGAGGTGATCCAGACAGAGGAGCGGTCACGTGTGACTGGCTCACAAGCCAACACAGTCCTTTGCCCTTTTGTTTATGGACCTAAAGGCTTTTGTGCAGCCCCATGGCAGATGGCATGAGAGAGAAATGAAGCAATGCCCCAATCTAGATACTCCATACGACATTTTCTGAATTAAATTATTGAACAATTTAACCTAAGCTCATGAATACTCTACTTATGTAGACTGAAGCACAGTTAAACTAAAATGTTAACCGAAGACTGACCACACAGAGCAATGAATTTGCATCTGCGTTGGTTACTGCTCTGAGGAACATTTTTACCAGCACCCTTCATGAACATTTCAGACAGGATGTTCCAGAAATAGATGACTGGTTAGAAGCTTAGTGACTATAAGGACACCATTGATACAATCTTTCCTTCTTTCCCAGCCAAACATTCTCAGTGTGTAGACAAGGTATACCCTGGCATCCACAATTCATATGGCAGCTCCCTTAGTAATTCCAACATCCCTTTGATCTTTGTGATTATCTGTTTCTCTTGCTCTGATATTAGGGAGAACAATTCTGTCTCTCTCTCTCTCTCTCTCTCTCTCTCTCTCTCTCTCTCTCCTCTCTGAAGAACAGATAAGAAGGACCTGGAAGTGAAGTATAGTTAATTAAGATGATTGGGCAAAAACAACCCATTGCCCCAGGCTGAGCTGAGAAAGTGGGCCTAGCAGGAAGGAATGGGCAGGACCACAGTGAAGCCACTGCTCCCTTCCCCGTCGGAGCTGAAGAACCACAGCTCCTTCTCAGAATTGTCTGACTGCCCATTCATTTTGTAATCTCTCCTCTTTAAAAAAATTGTTTTGGATTATTTTTATTTTATGTGTATGAGTGTTTGCCTACATGTGTGTATGTGCACCTTATGCATGCAGTGCCTGCACAGGCCAGAAGAAGGCGTTGGATCCCCTGGAACTGGAGTTAAGGTTGCTCATCAGCTGCCATGTGGGTGCTCGGAACTAAGCTCTCAACCGCTGAGCCATCTCTCCAGCCCTGGGACCCATTTTAACCAATGAAGAAACCCATGACTGTGGGAGTTAGTGAGTGGACAGTTCCAGGCAGTCTCTTTTCCTCTAACCTTCCGTTGTCCCTAGTTAAATATGATATTCCTACTACTTCAAAGTCAACACATGGGACACAAACAGTGATTGGAATGAAACCAGGTTGATTCAAGGACCTGCATCCTGAGAAGTTGGGTAAAGCTATCCCCTTTCCCCAAAGACTACCTTAGGGAGCTCAGCTTGCTTCCATAGCCTTTACCACTGGGGACATGCATTTTTCTTTCTTTTTTCTGCTGACAGGAATGTTGTAATTGGCTTTGCCTTTTTTTTTTGTTGTTGTTTGGGTTTTTTTTGTTTGTTTGTTTTTTTCTGCTGTTTTTGACATACAGTCCCAGCTGGCCTGGAACTCTCTGTGTAGATCAGGCTAGCCTTGAATTTACAGAGATCTGCCTGCCTCTGCCTACCAAGTGCTGGGATTAAAAGTGTGTGCCACCGTGTCTGGCTAGCTTTGACTTTGTAAGGCTAGTTCCTCTAATTCTGTAGGCAAACATAACAACATTTTGGTGGGTGTTATGGGAAGTGAAGAGATACCACACATTTCGATGTTGCCAGAAGGACACAAGACATTCTGGATTAGCTAGCAGATGACTTATTAAGAATTTTGGCACAACCTGGCTTTTCTTTAGAATTTAGAATGTCGGGCAGAGGGAAGGGAAACTGCAAGAGGAAATTCCTGACGGAGCGGCAGTTCCCCCCAGGGGCCATGGCACCTTCCTACCTGCAGTTGTGTTTGCATTTCCCGCTTTGCTTTTTTGGGGGGCTAGCCCTAAATCTTTCATACATAAGTTCTTCATACCTGGAGCTGAAAGCTAAGGCTCTAAAGCCAGTTTTCACCAAGGCATAATCAGTGGTTTGATCATAATTTGTATTCAAAGAAACAGACTGGCAAGCAAAGTGCACAGCATCTATTTGCTTTATCAAATCATAGTTTTTAAATCTTACTATATCTGTCATGTCCTTAGGCTGTCACTTCAAAAAAACAGAGCTTAAAGCCCCATCCCCGCCCTGTTCATTCATCCCCATGTCCGCCTGCTCATCAGTCACCCTTGCCTACAGCCCCTACCACTATTCTCCATCTCTCACTGGACCACCTTTTACCAAAGCCATTTAATTACTGGGATTCAGCACATAACTGAATGAAAGTGAAAATAGAAAACAAAATCTGTGGGGTTTGTCTCCAGCACTCTGGAGACTGAGGTAAGAGGATCATGAGTTCAAGGCCAACTTGAGCTACGTAGTCATACCCTGTCTCAAAAAGAAAATCAAGAAAAGCTGTCTGCTTGGGAGGAGGTGTGCACAGAGATGGTGGGGTTAGCACAGCTGGGGGTCTACAGAGTAAAACACAGGCATGTCTCAGGATTTCATCTTCAAATGCAAGCATGTGTCTTTAACACACACACACACACACACGTGCGCACACATACACACAGGCATCTACGTTCTCCCAATCAAAGAATCAGTTTTCCCCTCTTCCTACTTGACAAGGAAACATAAGCCAAATATCAAAGTCAAAAGTCATCCCTGACAAAATTCTCTCTCTCCCTTCCCTCTGTCCCTCTTTCCCCACTTCACTGTTTTCCAACCTCTTTTGTGTCCTATCTCATTTTCCCATTTCTCCACTGTTTGTCGAAGCTACTATAGAACTGACAAAGACTCCACTGTCCTATAAAAGGTGTTAAGTGGATGTGGCTGCTTTTCTATTGTTAGTCTGTTACTGTTAATCACAGGGGTCCAAGGAAAAGATATTCTGCCATACATGCTCAAAACACCCCTCACCCACTCTGTGCTTTAGATCTTTGGGTGTGGTCTGCCTGCATTTATTGTTGGTGTCTGCCTGTCCTTTGAATGGCGTGCACCTCTGCAGTCTGCTCCTCCTTGCTGTCCCTGTCTGGGCTGGGAGTGGAATTTGCATTGACACCCCATGTTTGTCTACTGACACTTGAACTGGAGTGCCCATCTTTCCTGAATGGAAGAATGTCCTGCCTTTTCACTGGTCACATCCTTCTGGTATTTTCTAAGACAGACCCCAAAATTTGACCTAGAAAAGAGGTTAAAATGTTTGTAGTCAAATGAATAAACACTACTATTGTGCATGTTGTGTTAAAACTAAGTTTCGTAGAAAAGCTAGTGTTAGTGGTGGATTTGACGCCAGTGTTTGAGGAAAGCTACAGTTCTTAGAGGAGGAGGATGAGTAGAGCATTTGTGGAGATGTAGGAGGAAAGCCTCCAGCATTCAGATGATTTAGACTTGAAGAGCAGAGCTCTTTATAAATCCTAATTTTACTTCCCACTGTGTGGCCTATTTTTCCTTTGATCTAACGTGTCCCTGACAAACTGCTTTTGGATCTGTTGTTCAATCATGCCACTTCTTGCTAAAGTTTGTCTTAAGATGCTGATTGTACAAAAAAGTAAGTCCTATTTTCTTAGTATTGGACGCACCTGCAACTTAGCTTTGGCTTTGCCTGATTAATTGCCCATTTTTGTCCCAGGGAGGGTTAGTTCTTTTATCATTTTTCCAAGCATGGGTGGCTGGCCTCTCCATGCCTTTATTTAAATTTGCCTTTTTTTTTTTTTTAGAATAAGCCTTACCCACCATGTCACAGATTTAGTCATTCTTCCAGATCCTCTACTTGCAATCCCTCACCCTTCATGGGTCTTCTGTTTAATGAACTAATATGTATTGAATAGCAGAGCATGGACAATAATGAACACACGCTTATAAATCTTTACTAATTAAAAATAAAAATCTTATATTGCCCCAAAATAAAGTGCTAGAACATTAGTTTAACACAGTTGCAGAGATTTGTTCTGACAAATAATCAAAATGTCTAATGTAGCAACATATTATAACTCTTTATTGAGATAGAATACCACTTTCCAAGTCTGTTTGATGAAAATATCTGAAAGATGAAGGCGCTGCATTCTGTGGGGACCCCACCTGTACTGCAGCACGCTTTGGTCCAGTAGTTATTTAGCCATTTTCTGTTTCCCCAACAGGCTCAGAGCTTTTGCAAGAAGAACCAGGCCTCATTTTAGTTTATTCCCATACAGCAGACCTTGGACTGGAGTGCCCGTCCTTCACATGCTTTTTTTGAGAGGCAGGGAGAAGGTATTTTCTTTTCCTATAGACAGAGTTGAAAGCAAAGCAGGTGTTTTTTCCGAGGAATCAAGTGACTTTTGAGTGATGTAAAGGAAAACCTCAGTCCAGAATTCAGGATGCAGAGTTGGAGGGGATGCTGGTCAGCCCTTGGCTGATCACTGTTATGACAAGAAACACAGTTGATGCTGAAAGACTAGCGTGAGAGCACAGACCAGTCCTTTGGGGCAATGTGTCTAAGCTGTCTGCTCTTACTTTGTACATTCTTATGCACATATGTATGTTTTTGCATTCTGCCACCTCACTAGATTGTTAAATTTCACCAAAACATGGGTCATGCATTATAGACAAAGAATTCTACTATTCTAAATTAAATGATTATCAGGCCTGAAAAGTTTTGACTGTCAATAAGATTAAATAACTCCCGTTGGACATAGGAGCATATGCCCGTAATCCCAACAGTGAGGAGGCTGAGGCAAGATGTCTTGGATTTGAGGACAGCCTGGGATACACACCAAGGCCTTATCTCAAAATTAAATTAGGAAAGAATTTAATCTAGTCCCTAATTTTATAAATGAGTCATCTTCAAAGTCATCAAAAACCAACTGTAAAATCTGGCATTGAAAACCAGATTTTTCTGACACGTGATTCTTAACAGAAATATTTGAAAGTGATTTTCTTAAAAGGATTCGTTGCTTAAATAATGTGTACTTTCCTGTCCTTAATTGAAAGGAACTGGCCAAGTGTTAAATATATCCATGAGATGCTGGAATAAAGAGGGAGAGTGGGCGACTGCCTAAGTAAATGTCATAATTTACTCGGCGGAACTAAAAAGTTCAGATATTAGATCATCCAAGCCTATAGTCATCAATAGCTAGAAATTTCCGTCTGGAAGCTGGAAATGAGCAATTGCTTCACTTCTGCTGAGTCTTTGATGGAGTAGCACCTGTCGATGAGTAACTTGCTCAGAAACATCCATGGTTCTTAATCACAGCTGTGACTTAGAACTGATCTACACTCTCTGTGCCCATAGCAATGTCAGGCAGATTCCCATGTCCTTTCACAGTTTCACATGGACCACCAAGTACTAGGACCTTATGGAGAAACAACTAAACCAAAATGGTATTTTGATTGTTACTGTGTTTACTGGTGCTATACCAGCACACCCTTGATTAAAGTTCTGTATTCGTATGTTAGTGAGTGCAACATCAGTTTAGAAGATAGTCATGTATGGTAATTTAAGGTTTGGGGCAGCTTACATGCCTGTGTGTGCTGTATAGTCTTTTGCAGTCCTTTGGAGGCCGTGTGATTATAAAGCAAGATCAATAAGTGAAAGCCTAGAAGAAATCGATAAATTGGAGATTAGTGCTAAACATCATTAAAATGTTTATGTTCGTTTTTTAAAATGTAAATTCCAAATGGAAAATTTAGAAATAAAAAATTAAGAATGAGCTGCAATAAATAAGAATGACAGGTGAGAAAAGCCTTACACCCCAATTCAGATATTTCACTCAACCAGGACTGAGCGCCACTTGGCTGTGAGCAGACAGCCCTGGTTTAGGCACATGCAATGCTGCAGTGACCCCACTAGGCCTGCCTTCTCTCCCTTCTCTTTCGGGGTGAAAAAAGGGAAGTTGGGTGCTTGCAAGAAATGCAGGCAATTAGGCAAAAAATGATTTGGGGGCAGAGGTGGGGGAGTGGCGGGCAGGGTGGTAGAATTTTTCTAGCAGTACCTTTATAGTTCTGTTGATGTTCGGTGTTTTCCTCAGTGATCTAAGTCACTAAAGGATCAGGTTCCTGAGAGCCTGATACTATGCGTAATGCTATAATTAATTAAATTTACATGAGATTCTCTTTAAAAAAAAAAAAAGTAAATTCAGGAGAGAATAAAACAAATCCACTAAAGAAGTTGTTTCTGGGGTGATGCCACTAGAGGGCAGTAGAGCCCGTGCAGCATCTGCCCTGTGGTCCCGGCCCGGCCCCGCCGCCCAGGGCCCCTCTACCCCAGTCCTCCTATTCCCCAGGATGGGCTAAATGGTCTCTTCAGAAAAGGCGTCCATCCCTGTTTCTAAAGTACTAGAACACCACACTTCCTCAGAAACTTGTACAAAAGTAGGAAGCAACTTCATCTTTTCACAGATACCGTTTTTGTAGAACGATGTTGCCTATGAAAATTTGCTTTTATTTTTTATGTAAATGCGCCCGGACAAAAAGAAAAGAGCCACGGGTTTACTCCTTATTGAAAAAAGTTTGCATGGATCACTGAATTAGTTAATTCTTAAGCTTCATTTGTGAAAACCTAATTTAAGGTAGGAATGCGTAAACGTGAAAAAACCAACGCATTGTATTCTGCACAGAATATTCTCTCTTAGGGAACATAAAATGACCTCCACGTTAGTTAGCATTAGCAGCTTGGCTTTTTATTAATATTTCTGTTATTTGACACTAATGTAATTCAGAATTTTAAAATGACCATTTAATTAATCTATGGGCTTCTTCTCCTTCCTCCATAAAAGCTTTAGTTGTGGTAAAATGAAAGATTTGAGTTTTTCTTTGACTTGAATTTAAATACATTTTATGAATGCTTATTTTGTGCTTCAATTAAAAAGATTATAGTGTAATATTTCACTGATAAAAGCAAGTCATTTTCTAGATACTTCCTTTCACTGTTTCAACATAGCTAGTGTCAACATCTTATATGTAAGTTTTCCTCTTCAGAATAAACAAGTAAGCTTAGCTGGTATCTTTGGCCTTGGAACATGTACAGTTACATTTTTCTATTAAAGCTAAAAGCTAAGGCATATTAATCGGCCTTAAAGGAGCTGAGAGGCACTAAATTAATAAGTATTTGTTATTACTAACTCTGAGTAACTTAATTTTAACATTCACAGTATTTCCCTAGTTTTTGTTACAGACTCCAGTCCTCACAAAAGTCCTTCAGGACACACTTACATTCCCAGTGCAGTGAACTGAATTAGGAGTGATATATAAAGCTAAGGCATATTAATCGGCCTTAAAGGAGCTGAGAGGCACTAAATTAATAAGTATTTGTTATTACTAACTCTGAGTAACTTAATTTTAACATTCACAGTATTTCCCTAGTTTTTGTTACAGACTCCAGTCCTCACAAAAGTCCTTCAGGACACACTTACATTCCCAGTGCAGTGAACTGAATTAGGAGTGATATATTTAAACACAGATAGTGGCAAAAACACCGCACTGTCTCAAAACAATGTTGAAAACTTCTACTCCCAAATTTTCTCTGGTGGCACCTACAGACAGTCTTGGTGCTCCGCCCTTCCTGCACAGATGTACTCTGGAAATTTGCAAGAGATTTAACTCTGGATGTCATGTCGATGCAGCCTAAAGCTTGTCAAGCCCTTCATTAAAGTCTTTGTGGCAGCAGTGTTTTAGACAGAACTGGCTTAGCTTAACTTTACCCTTGACGTGTAAGTCAGCTTTTACTCATGCATCAGTTCAATCTACATTGATTCGACTTAGGGAACTACAAGGTGGTGGTGGTAAGAAAATGCTGTGATCATATCAAAGTAGTACAATAATCATGCTTTTAAAGCAAAGGCCTTGGAAGACAGCCACGGGGAGTGGGTTCCCACTGTCTTTCTTAAGAACCACTTTGCTTTCTGTTACCCTCAAAGATCTTATCTTTGTTTTCTTAGCGGCAAAAGAGAAATCGTTAAGCCTTAGAGCAAGCACTGAAAACCTGCATTTTTAAAGTGACTTCTGAAATGAAACCATCAGAATGCCAGTTTTATCTAGAGACTTTGACTGAAGAAGGCTTTCTTTTGGGAAGCAGTGCTCTTTTGAGGTAGACTTTCTCTTCTGGATATGATTATGCATAAAAGAGATACTTGCAAGTGTTAAACTGGAAATACAGTGACCTTGGCTAACCCAACGTTAATCTAATTCAAGTAACATTCCAATGTATACTGCCAAGATTCCCTCTGTGAGACATGAGAACCAACCTGACCTGAAAACAACAGTCAGTTAATCCTCTTATCTTTGTGGTGCTGTTACCCTTCAGCTATCTTGTTTAGTTCTTATTTGATGGAGGTGGGGTGGGGGTTGTCCCTATAACATGTTAACTTTTTTTGTACAAGGCTCTGGTTTCTTAATTCAATCATCATTTACTGAGAACTTACCACAAGCTGATTCTCTTATATGCATTCTGAAAGGGAAAACACAAAACAGTGATGTGGTGAGAATGGCCACCTTCATCTTCAGATGAAGGAGATAATGATAAGCTAGTTATACCACTGGCCAAGTGTCACACAGTATAAAAAGCAACAGAGTGGCCATCAAGGTTGTCTTTTGAACTTGATTGCCGCTTCTATTTTGGGATGTCGTTGTAGCTCCATCCCAGGGTGGGGCTGCTAAACTAAATAAGAGATGGAAGCCACACTCACATTTAGGGGGTCAAGGCTTCTAGGCTGCAACAAATGCATGAACCCCTTATTCTGCCTCTAGACTCAGCCCTGACCCCAGTCCATCGTTATGCCCGAATGCTGCTCTGCTGAGGCCTTTAGACAGGAAGGTAGGAGTCGGCCTAATAAGTGTCAAACATACTACACCTGTTTTATAGAGCAGCAGAACAAGTTTAGGCAGCCCAGATCCTTATCTGCTTCAACTGAAAACACTGCTGAAGGAGACGGGCTACATTTTAATCTCAGTTACAGAAATGTTTGTTTTGAAAGCAAGCTGGCACATCTCTAGAAGGCTTTCTTCTTCCTTTGATTCCCAGTAAAATATTTCTTTCTCTCTCTCCCCCCACCCACAAAAGACAAGGGGCATAGAAAATTAAGTATATAAATGATGTAGCTATGGAGCATACATTCTTTCTGGTTAGGTTGTTTTAATGTTTTGTGACATTAGGCAATTCTAGTCTAGACTTTTTTGCATATGTGTGCTATGCATGTGTGTGTGTGCAAATGTACATATATGCATGTGTGTGGATGCCAGGGGCCCAAGATTAGCACCAGCTGGCTTGCTCCATTGCACACCAGTTTGCGAGGTCTCTCACTGAACCCAGAGCTCACTGGTTTTGACTGATCGAGCTAGCCATATTACCCCAAGGATCACCTGTCTCTGCCTCCTGAGTATTGGGGTTACAGGTAACCACCATGCCCTCCTGGCTTTTCCATAGTTTCTTGGGTCCAAACTCTGGTCCTTGTACCAACACAGCAGGGACTGTATCCGTGAGCTATTTTCTCTCAGCCATAGTCTAGACTTCTTAAACATTAATTTGAGTATATGTAATATGCATTCAGTCAGACGTACCCCACTCCCTAAAGATGATGGAAGATGACCCTGTCTTCCATTTTCCATCAGTTTGGTTCATTATCACATCCAGCAGCTGCTCTGCTCTGCCCTCTGTCACGGGATTAGTTTCTCCTTATTAGAAGTTCATGATACCAGCAAAGTCTCAAAACAAGTATATTTCTGGGTTGGTTTCTTTCATTCAACATATTTTGGAGACTGTCTACATCTTATGTATATCACTAATCTACTCCCGACTAGCATTTCTTTTGTTGAAATATTCAGTTTACTTGTTTCAATACAGCGGACCTGTGTTTCAAGTGCCTAGCTACTATCAATATACATGCTAAGAATCGTAAAATAGTTTTTGTATTGATGCAACACATATTTCTCTTGAGTAAAATCTAGGTTACAGTTGCATGTAGAAATGGAAGTATAGACTTTGACTCTAAGAAATTTCTAATGTAAGTGGAAGCTCTCTCCAAAGCTCTTGTGTCCTTTAAAAAATTGACTTGATTGCTTTTCTATGAGAGAGAGAGAGAATAAGAGAGAGAAAGAGAGAGAGAGAGAGGAAAATTTATCTATTTCCTTTCAGTTCATGTTTTTTTCTTCCTATCAGTTTATCCTATGTTGTTGTTTTCCTGAGGTGAGGTCTTACTATGTAGCCCAGCTTGGCCTGGAACTCCTGATCCTGTTTGAGTAGCAAAGAACACCATAAGCGAGCTAGAGAGATGGCTCCATGGTTAAGAGCACTGGCTGCTCTTACAGAGGACCCAGGTTCAGTTCCCAGCACCCAAATGGCTAACAACCATCAGCAACTCCAGTTCCAAGGGATCCAACGTCCTCTTCTGGCCTCTGTGAGAACTACATGGCTTGGGTGCACTTACATACATGCAGGCAATACACTCATACACATAAAATAATTATAATAATATAATATAATATAATAATATAATAAAAAGAGCCCCATAAGATTAGCTGTTCGAAAATAACCTGGACTCGTTGGAACCTTAACTTGCCAATTTTTCCAGGTCAAGCACCTGGCCTTAGAACCAACCCACTAGGGTCAGTCTATCTCGAGCCATGCTGAAAAGAGGGCCCCAAATACCTAGTAGGCTAATGAGATGGTGAACTTTTGCTCCCCAGAGTTCCTGCCTCTTAGGGCAGTTTTTGTGGATCTGTGTGTCAGACAGGAGGCTCTCTGTAAGCTTTGCCTGCTTTTCTGGAAGCGTTCCCTTCTCTTCTTTACCTTTCTTCCAGCCTGGCTTTCCCTAAGGCTTGGGCTGCTCCACTGTTTGGGGCTCCTTTACCTTTTCTCCACAAGTCCCTTCTACTCTACCATGTGGATGCGCATGTGACAGACCCCCATGCAGGCCCTACATGGGCATGGCTTTATGTCTTTTTCCCATCTCCCCTCCTTTCTCCTCCTCAAGGCAGCTGCTGTGCCTGAGAATTTTTTCTTAAATTCTAATGACGTTGTTCTGAAACTTCTGTTTGAGTACATTCTTAAATTCTTTTGTGAATCAGACTAAGGTCCTGCTAGGGGTCGCTGTTTCTCCCCCGTGTCAGTCCTGCATCTGCCTCCAGAGTGGTGGTGCCAAGGCGCTTCCTGTCAGTTTCTCTAACAGAGCAGAGGTTTAATTTTCAACGCTAGTTATCAATGTGTTCTTTTATTGGTCACCCTTTTTACAGAACCTCTAAAAACTCTTTGCCTGCCTCAAGGTTGCAAATATTTTCTACTAAGAATTTAAGAATTTAAGTTCTACATTTAGGCTGTAATTATTTTTGAGTAATTTTTGTGTGTGGTGTGCAGTCCATGCACAAGTATTTATTTACTGCGTGTGGATGTTCAACCATCCTGGAATCATCCTTGTTCAACTGCTTTGTTTGTACCTTAGCGGAAATCATTTGTCTCTAACATTATCTCTTTGAGGCAGGGTCTCCTTGGAACCCAGCTGGCCTGGAACTCGCTATGTAAACCGGGCTGGCCTCCATCTCACATAGATCTGCCTGCCTCTGCCTCCTGGAGTGTTTGGATTAAAGGCATGTGCTACCCACCTGGTTTCTCCATAGCCCCAGCTGGCCTGGAGCTCACTATGTAGACCAGGCTGGTGTTGAACTCACAGAAATCCACCTGCCTCTGCCTCCCAAGTTCTGGGACTACAGGCAGGCACCACCATGCCTGGCTTCTAGCTTGGTTCTTAATGTTCAAATTATTCTGGCCATATTTGACTTCATTTTCATTTTCACAAAAATTTTCAAATTCTGAAAAATAGGACTTTAAACATTTTGAATAGGATTATGTTGACTGTGTAAATCAGTTGGAGATGTGACATCTTAAACGTATGAGCTTTTAAATTTCATGAAATTCCATTTGTGCAATATTGGTACTATGCCTTGAGCCACTGCAGTTACATTGGGAAAATCCTTGTCTGTGTCTTGAAGTGTTCTGCCTACATTTTTCCTCTACCAGTTTCAGTCTTAGGTTTTACACAAAGATCGTTTATCCATTTGATGTTGATTTTTGTGCAGGATGAGATGCAAATCTGGTTGTGTTAGATCTCGTTTCTTCTACTTGAGCTTTCCAGTTTTCTCAGTGCCATTTATTGAA
>NW_008351881.1:6075606-6081864 GCF_000622305.1 Nannospalax galili | reverse complement strand
TTTTGAGACAGGGTCTCCCTGTAGCCCCAGCTGACCTGGAACTCGCTATATAGACCAGGCTGGCCTCGAACTCACAGAGATCTGCCTGCCTCTGCCTCCCGAGTGCTGGGATTAAAGGTGTGTGCCACCATGCCCGGCCTCCCAGTGTGTATTTTTTGCATCTCTACCAAGAATCAGGCGATTGTTGCTGTGCTGGGTGTATGTCTTGGTCTTTTATTCTGTTTCATCGATGGTGTGGCTATTTTCATGCTATGACATGCTGTTTTTATTACTGTGGCTCTGTAGTATGCTTGAGCTGGGTATGGCAATAACTCTGACATTGTTATTTTTTCTCAGTGGTCCCGCAGCGATCCAGTCTTTTATATTTCCATATGAATTTTATGATTGTTTTTTCTATTCCTGTGAGCAATGGTGTGGAGAATTTGATTGGGGTTGCATTGATTATGTAAGCTGGTATTTTCACAGTGGTTATTCTTCCTACGCAGGAGCATGGGGAAGTTCTTCCACCATCTAATGCCTTCCACATTTCTTTCTTTGATGTTTGAAAGCTTTCATTGTGGAGGTCGTTCACTTCCTTGGTTAGGCTTATTCTAAGGTAGTTTTGGTTTTAGACCATAATGGATGGAAGTATTTCCCTGATTTCTTTCTCAGAATCTTTGCTATTGGTATATAGGAGCTATTCCATTTGTGCTAGTTTTGTTTCCCGCCACTTTGCTGAAAGTGTCAGCTCTAAGATTTTTCTGGTGGTCTCTTAGGTATAGATTCATATCATCTGCAAATAAGGACACTTTGTCATCTTCCTTTTCTAGTGCTTTCTTTCCATTTCCTTCTTGTTGATTGCTGTAGTTAAGACTCCAAAGACTGTACTGAATACGAGTAGAATACGAGTAGAAAAAGTGGGCGTGCTCATTTTGTTCCTGACATTGACTTAAATGCTTTTCACTTTCCCCATGTAGTAGTGTTGGCTAGAAATCTGTTGCATCCAGCCTTCATTGTGTGAACTGTGTTCCTTCTGTCCCTAGTCTTTCCCTGCTTTTTTCATAAAGGGATGTTGCATTTGTCAAAAGGGATGTTGCATTTTCTAGGGGCTGGAGAGATGGCTCGGTGGTTGAGAACAGTGGCTGCTTTTGCAGCGGACCCAGGTTCAATTCCCAGCATCCACATGGCATTTAACAACCGTCCATAACTCTGGTTCCAGGGGACTTTGATGCTCTCTGGTCCCTTTTGACCTCTGCAGGCATTGCATGACACAGGTGCACTTATATACATACAGACAACATGCTCAGACACATTTTCTAATTTCTTTTTTAATATATTTTTACTAATTCTTTGAGAACGTCACACATGCATGCCATATGGAATTTGATCATATTTGCCCCACGCTTCTCCTAACTCCTCCTAAATTTATTTTTCTAACTTCTTCACATGGAAAATGGCAGTTACTGATTTGAAGCATCTCACTTAACATAAGAATTGGTCACTCTAAGATATTCCCTACGTATTAATACTTGTACAGTAGAATTGCAGTAGTCTTGATGTTGCATTTTCTTCTTTTTTTTAGTTCAAAATACTTCTTACTTCAGATGCGATTTCCTGTTTGTTGCACGGAATGTCACTTCATTGCAGGATACCTGTGAGCACTTAGGATATTCATTTCTAATTGAATGCCATTGTGAAGAATATATTAGTATGTAATCCTTTTCAATGTTTTGCAAACTTGTCTTACACCCGGAAATGGTCCTTCTTGGCAAATGTTCATGAGAAATGAATATGCATTGTAGTTCTGCCGGCTGGTCCAGAGTGGGCCAACTAAATCGAGTCATTGATTTTGTCCAGCTCTGTATTATTACTAATCTGTTTACGTGGTCTTGTCACCTTTAGAGAAGGCCGTTGTAATCTCCTACTATAAATGAATTTGTATTTTACCTGCATTTCAATTATTTTTTCATATGTTTAGAAGCTGTATTAGCAGCACATAATTCTTTAAAACGCTATGTGCTCTTCAGTGTTTTCTGCTTTTAGAAAATGAACTGAATCTTCCCTAGTGTTATTCTTTGCTCCAAACCTACTCGGCAGTGCTAATGTATCCACTCTGTATTTCTTTTGATCAGTATCAGCAGTGTGTCTTTATCTTTTTATTTTAAGCCCAAGCCTAACTATGCTTTTTATTTAACATGAATTTTTGTATTTTAAAATATTTTATTAGCATTGCTTTCTTTAAGAAATACCATGATTACATTGAAAAACTTTATATAGGTTTGGGAAATTTGAAAAGGGAATGAATACAAACTTAATTGCATTTTTTAGGCACATATAATTGGATGTTATTTTCACAGCGGTCTGACAATCCCTTTTCACTGGGGTTATTTAGAACATTTATAGTTAATTTCTGATTGGTTTTGAACAACATCTTGCCTTTTTATTTCTACTTGGCCTACATAGTCTTTGTTCTTCTGATCCTTTCTTAAAAAGGTTTTATTTTTTATTTTAACTTTATGTGTATAAGGTTTGCCTGCATGTATGTAAATGTACCACATCCATGCCTGGTGCCTCAGAGGCCAGAAGAGGGCCAGAAGAGGGTATCAGATCCCCTGGAACTTGGAGTTATGGATTGCTGTTAGCTACCATGTGGGTGGGTGCTGGGAACTGAACCTGGGTCCTCCGGGAGAGCAGTCAGTGCCCTTAACCACTGAACTACGTATTCTTCCTTTTGTTTTGATTATTTCTTATTCTATTAATTCTATTTAATTTCCATGTCTTAGTTATTTCATGCTGCTGTAACAAAATTAATTCACAGATGATGGAAATTTATCTGTCACATGTCTGGGAAGTCCAAGGTCAAGATGAGACATATCCAGTATCCTATCATAGGCTCTCTACCCTCATGAACTGCTCACCTTGTAAAAATCCTACTTCTTTACTACATTGAAGATTAGATTTCCAGATACTGCCTTTGAAGGATATCAGACATTCAGACCACAGCACTTACTCTGTTATTGATTCAGTCCAACTCTTTATTCTGGTTCTTTGCAGCATCTCTAATTGGTAATATCTATTTTCAAAGTGTACCATTTCAGTACTGGTTTAATAGCACAACAGTACCCTTCTGCTGTTCCAGTCCTGACATTTGAATTTACATGACATGTGATCTTATGTACGCTACAAACTCATTGTTACAGATCGTTGTTACTATTCTAAGTAGTCATTTGGGATGTAAATGACTAGAAATAAATCTCACGCACTTAGTCGTGTGTCTTAGTTACTGTCCTTGCTAAATCTCTGACAAAATTAAGGAAGGCTGGCTTGCTTGTGCTCACAGTTTGAGGGTACAGCCCATCATGGTGGGAAAATCACAGTGGCAGGAGCTTGAGGCACCTAGTCACATGGTGTCCACAGTCAGGAAGCAGAGGGTGATCAGTCAGTGCTCAGCTCAGTCTCTCCATTTTATTCTGTCTGGTAGTTAAAGTAGGTCTTCCCATCTCAATCTAATCTCGATACTCTCTCACAGACGTGCCTAGAGGCTTGTCTTTAAGTGATTCTAGATCTTGTCAGGCTGACAGTATTAACCACCATCCCACTCAGTTGTCATTAAAACAATTTCCACGTTACCCCTTGGGAGTTCTCACAAGAGGATTGAGATAAGCTCCGAACCTGGTCTCGTCCAGCTCTCTCTGACTTCCAGTTTGAGATGTGGTCCTTCCTTCCGTGTTTATCCATGATGTGATGCCAGTTGCCTAAAGCTCTCACAGGAGGCCAAGCCAATGGGCTACCTGGTCTTAGGCTTGGAATTTTTACAACTATGAACAAAGTAAACATCTCTTCTTCATGCAAAGATTGCCACAGATATGTCATTGTAATGAGAAGCCAAGTGACACATGTGCACATTGATTGATTCATGGACACAAGCCAATTCCAGAGTTCTGTGACTGCTTGAGGCCTACTCTATCCTCCTCACTCTGGTGCTGTGGTCTCCCTAGACTCCCCGCTCCGTGCCCTAACGTGGGGTTCTGTTGTGCTCTGTCTGCATTTTCCTCATTTTACTGAAGTCTGGAAACTCTTAAAACAATGGCCTGAAGAATTGTCTGGCTTCTCTCTTCTGCTTCCTGTCTCTCAGAGAGATAGTAGTGTTATTTTATGTGAAATGACTTTCAAATCATGTATTGTTGATGGTGTTCTTTGTAGTTTTTTAATTTATTTTTATTTTATGTGTATGAGTATTTTGCCTGCATGTATGTAAGTGCATCATGAGTGTACAATGCCCACAGATGCCAGAAGAAAGCATCAGATCCCCTGGAGCTGTAGTTCAGGACAGTTGTTGACCTCCACGTGGGTGCTGGGAACTGAACTCCAGTCCTTTGGGAGAGTAGCCAGTGCTTTTAACAGCTGAGCCATCCCTCCAGCCCTGGAGGTTGTCCTCTTTTTATCGTGTCATGTGGGAGAATAATGTAATCCATTAGTTCCTCTTTGCACAAAAAAAGTCCCTCACTTTCTGGACCTGAGCTTCTATCTGGAATTGTTTTCTTCATAGTCAAAGAACTTACCTGATAAAAGACCTACCGGTGATGAATTCTCTTAGGCATTGTTTATGCAAAAAGTTTTTATTTTCCCTTCATTTATCAATGGTATTCTTACTGTTTTAAATACTGAATTGCTTTCATCATTTCTAAGATGTGTTCTTATAGCTGATGTTAGAGACTAAATTTTGTCTTCCTGATATTCATATAGTGAAGTCCTAGGTCCTAGAATGTAAGAATGCAACAGTGTTTGGACACAGGGCCCTCAAAAGGGCAATGAAGGTAAATACAGTCGTATTATGGTTTCCAGCTTAAAATGACTGGTGTTGTAATAAGGAGACTCAGAAGAAGATACAAATGCTGAAAGTCCTTGTGAAAACACTGGAAGAAGACGCCTTTGTTGGTTAGTTTTTGTTGACTTGAATAGTCACCGCAATATAAGTTAAAGGTTTTAACTTTCACTCATCATCTGAAAGACGCTATGCTGTTATTTTCTGATGTTATAAGCAGTATTGAGATTACATGCTGAAATATATCTGGGAAGGTATCTCCAAGTGAAATTAGCATTTGAATGGTAGAGTTAGTAAGCACATTTCCCTCCTGGATATGGATTGGCATAAGTCCCTGTGTTGAGGACTTTATCAGAATACAATGTAGAAGGACAGGAATTCCCCTCTTGCCTTACGCTTAAACTGGGACAGCTCATCTATGCATGTGCTTGCACTTGAGTTGACATCACCAGCTCCCCTTGTTTCTTGGCCTTTATGCTAGAACTGAATTACAGCTTCAACTTCCCTGGCTCTGCGGTAAGCAGACAGCACATTGTAGAGCTTCGCAGCCTCCAGCTCAAATCATTTGAGTCTATTCCTCATGATATGAAAACTAAAAATGGTAATGAGTAAAAGTGTCAACACACATACACAGGTATAGACATATACATATAGAGAACTATACATACATATAGGCATAACATCGTGTGAGGATACATTCCTGTTATAGACAGATGATTTAGGTTATAGTGTACATAACTAATACAACCTATCTGTTCTATTTCTCTAAAATACCTCAATAATAAAATGGACATTGATAAAAATAAGAGAAAGATCCTCAGAAAAATTCAGAAATATTTCTAACCTCCAGAAGTCTGAGGAAAGATGTCATTCTTGGTTACAGAAGCCAAGCAGATACATACATACGGCTTGCATAATTTCTCACAAATCTGAAATGATTCTCATTTTTATTGCCTAAAAGTCTTTGGGTCCACTGCTTTCTTGGGCGGTATTTAGGAAATTCTCTTATGACTACTTTATGCTTTGCCTTGATGCAATTTTCTTCAAGCTTATACTATTTGATATAGTTTATAAAGTTCACCGAATTTGAGAAAAATGGACATTATTAATGAAATATTTATAACATCTTTTTTTATTCTGGACTCTAAGTACATGAAATCACTTGCTATTATGCCATGGATAGCCCAGTCTATTCATTTGGAGTTGTTTTGGTTTATTTTCGCTTTGGTTTCTCCATTACTCCATCTTTAATTTTAATTTTCTCTGGCAGTGCCTATTGATCATCATGTCCTTTGAATTTTAAATTTTATGTATTATATTTTTCAGTTCTAGGAATAATATTTTTATACCTCATATTTCTTTCTTCATAATATTACATGGTCATTTAGAGCTTCAGTGTATTAATTCTACCATCACTGTAATTTCTGGGTCATTTATCGTAACTGGTTTATCTT
>NW_008351881.1:6072703-6075495 GCF_000622305.1 Nannospalax galili | reverse complement strand
ATTTAATTTTTAATTACATATTCAACATCTCAACATTGTGGTTTTAATCTTTAGAAATTTGATATAGGTGATTTTCACACAAAAGCAACTGTTTTACTCGAGTAACTTTTTCTTAAAACGTGTTGAACCTACTTTTGGTGGGTAAAGTAACTTACATGTCAACGTGGTCTTTCAAAATCTTTTTTAACAAGACTAGTCTAGAATAGCTTTTCCCCAAGAGCTCATTATTTGAAGCAGAATATTTTTTAGGGTCATTACTGAATGTCCTCCCCTTTCAGTAAGAATGTGTGATCTCAAACAATTGCATCTTCTGGGAATTCACTGGCTTTTTACCTTGTGGATGTTTAGTCTGTTCACATGCAATTTAAGGTTTGGGACTACTCAAGAGGACTCCTATTCTGACTTCTGGAGGTATTTTTGGCATTAATCCTGTCTCTCTTGTAATTGTCCTGCAAATTCCAGCTGTCCTGAACTGCGAGGTTTTGCTGTTTGTGTTCTGCTGGTTTTCAGCTCTCCTGTAAAATTGTCCAGAAAAAATCCTCAAGGCTATTGTCATTAACAAATACATAGGCCTCAGCCCAGTGTTTCCTTTTCTTTCAGATTGTCTGCATTCACTGTATGATGCTGTCCGTTATCTAAAACCAGCAGCCTTACATTTTACCCAGCCCTAAAGTTTGTTTTTTCTTAAACACCAAGAAAGCCTAGAACTAGTTACCTCAGCATGGCCAGAGGTAGAAAACCAACAACTAAGGTTTAATTCTTACTAGTTTGTGTAAAAGCTATGTTGTAGAAGAGCACTGATTCGACTGAAAGAGAGTCTTACATCTTTGTCAAATGGAATGTTTTATTTCTGGACATAGTCCAGATAAAATGAGAGTTAATACTACTATAATACACACACACATACACACACACACACACACACACACACACACATTCATTCAGAGCATATAGAAGTTCTGAAATTCCACATGACCATATATTACAACACCGATCTTCGTACATCCCTAAGCATGTGTCTAAACTGTACAGTGAATATGGAGAGCATCAAAATGAGATTTGTAATGCTCCCGCAGGAAATAGTGATGTTTATTTTGATAATTTTGAAATGAATTTAAGATAATGTAATATGCTCTAAAAAGAAAAGGACAGGCGCACCATGCACAGCCCAGGCCACGTTGCCTTGGAGTGTGGGTACTGAAACAGAACCCAATAATAAAGCACCAAACATTCTTCAGCACACACAGTGTGCAGGACAACATGGTGTTTGTGACATGCCAACGCCTATCACTTATCTAAGAAATGGATCATTTAGTTATGGAAATAAAATGAGAAAATGAGGCAGGTAGTAAGTGAGGGTGTCAGTGGTGTAACCTGGTCTATAGTGTATAACAAGCTCACAATTTTTACATACAGTCGGCCACCTGGATCTAATGGGATTCAGCTGTGGTAAAGCACTTTCTCCAGACACTAAGCCATGCGACACATGATGCTCCCAGAGTGCCAGGGCTAGGCACTGCTCTCTCTCTTCAGAAAGGAGGGATGTTGCTGGTGATACTCTTGCTGCCGCTCCTGGACAAGGAGATGCTTACTCAGACAGGATCTGCTTCCTAAACTCTGTCCTAGCATGTTCTCCACATAGCCACAGGCATGTGCAGGTAGCAGCCTTTGTTTTCTTAATCCAAATCAGTTATCTGAAGTTGTTCTGTGTAAAGGCTTAAGAGGTACTCTAGGGCAGTTTAAAGTACAGAAGGTGTGGCTTTACGTGAGCAGAATATATGAGGTGTGGATGTTCTGTGAACAAAGCTTGTCCTTGGGGCACACTAATCAGTGGATGTGTCCCCCCAAATTTATTTGATACATGCAATTTACTTTTGTATAGTTAGCAGAGAAGAGTTTGCATTCTGTAACAAAATGTCAGGCTGAATATTATAAATTAATTGAAAACTGGGAACTGGCATTTAACCTGGTATTAAACGCCCTATAAATAAACATATTATTAGAGCTTTTGATTGCCCCCCCCCACTTTTCTTCTCTTGTAGCTTTTCTTCTATGTGAAGTTACTGATTCTTTTATGTACTGTATTAGTCACTTTTCTGCTGCTGTGATAGAAACACTGACCAGAGCAATTTATAGAAGGAAGAGTTTATTTGAGCTTATGGTTCCAGGGGAATTACAGTCCATCATGGCGGGGAGGCATGGTGGCTGGAGGTGGCTGGAGCAGGAGCAGCAGAAGTTGAGCTCTCACATCACCACGCAGGCAGAGGAAGCAAGAGAGTGACTGGAGATCTGGCAAGGCTTAAGAACTCTACATCCACCCCCAGTGACATGCTTCCTCCAGGATAACCACACCTTCTAAAACCTCCCAAAACAGCGCCACCATCTGGGGACAAAATGTCCAAACACTTGGAGCCTATGGGGGGCATTTTCATTCAAAGCATCACATGTGCTATAATATTTTATTAATTCTTTGAGGAGTTAATACAAGTGCACAATCTATTTTGGTCACAGTCTTTGATTTTACATTCCTCAAAGTGATAAAACAGAGCTCCTGACACTGTCTTGCCAAAACTGGATATTGCTAGAAATTTGGACCGTTTCCATCATAATAGGTGTGTAGTGCTATGCCATAGTTATTTTAAATTTTAATTTCTCTAAAGATGTGTCATGTGAAAAGTATTTTGATATGTTTATTTGTCAATATATTGCAAGTTTTATTACTATTCTTTGGCTTCCAACTATTTTTGTTCCTTTTATGAGATTTTGAAATATGGCTTATATAATGTATATTG
>NW_008351881.1:6065209-6072558 GCF_000622305.1 Nannospalax galili | reverse complement strand
AATATTGTAATTTCATATATTTATGTACATTGTATGTCATATTGCTAATATAACATATAGTATTGATAATGCATTTCTATTGTCTTTGTTGAGATATTTGTTCAGAACTTTTCTCATCTTAATCGATTGCTTTTAGAAAAGCCCCTCTTACCAGCTTCTTTTGCTCATTTTCTGGGTCATATGTAAAAGCTCACTAGTAAACTCAAAGTCATGGTGTTTTCTCCCACATTACCTTCTAACCATTTTCTAGTCTAGCATTTTCCATTTAGGATCCTGATGTAGTTTGGGTTATTTTTGGAGAGAAGTCTAAATCTGAATCTATGAAGAACCACGTTCTTGAACTGGATATCCAATATTTCCATTCCGACTTATTGAAAAATACTATCCTTTCCTGATTGGATTGAGTGCTCAACCTTACTAGTTTTATCAAAGTTCAGCTCACTCTATTTGAGGAAGATTAATGCTTAGTTTTTCACTTAAGAAATGATATTTTGTAGATTTTTAAAGTAAAATGAAAAATAAGAAAAACACAAATAATGTAAAAGCAGGTCTTTGGAAAGTTGATTTTCTTCCCTGGTTTTATAAATCACCCTCAAAAACAAGAATAATTGCACACAGACGCAGACTTTCCTGTCTGATGACCGAAGGAACTTTTTTGAAAACACCTGAAATTGAGGTGGGATTTAAAGAGGGATTGCCGAGCTGTTGGGAATGGCAGGCTGTGTGGGGCTGGGAAATTCCCTGGGGTTGACGGCACCTCTAGGAGCAAAGCCATCTTTTGAACAGCAGGAGTGCTGCTTGAACTGGTGCTGTGACAGATTTCCCTGATAGCTGTTTTATCCCAGAATAAAAGAGTGTACATGTGTGTTTTATCTCTCTCTCTTTCTCCCTCGCTTTCTCTCTCTCAACCTTATGCCATAAAGAACTTCAACATAAACTACAAAAAATTTCTCCCGTCTTGGCATACTGACCTCCAATAAAGAGCTTTCTTTAACTGGCAGAAGTTAAATCTTCTTCATTCCAGTTGACTTTACTTAGCAATATTACAAAATGTCAGAAAAGGAACAAAAATAAATTGAAGCCAAAGAATTTTAATAAAATTGTTGCAATAAAACCTAAAAATTGTGATTAAACATAGACATTCATATGAGACATTTAATAAAATGCCTGCCTTTGTTATATAAATAAAGGTCTCAACGCCAAGAAGAGAAGCCTATGGAGATTGTCCCAACTTTGATCTTAATGGAAATGGTAGGAACCATGACAGTGCCCAGGCCTCCCTAGATTAAGGATGACAATCACTTGAGAAGCAACCAAAGTCCAGCCTGCCCCTCCAAACCCTCCAATTCCACTTGCCAGCCTTGGCCTTATCCTTTTCTCCCGGCAGGGCTAACACGGGAAGCTGCAGCTAGTGACTCCTCCACATGCATTGGCCTGGCAATTCTGCAGAGCCAGAGCCCTGTTTCCTGTTGAGATGACCCACCCTAAGCCCGCATCAGGTCACTAGCTAGGGTGTGTTAAACATTGTGGAATAGGCTTATTACAAATCTGTGAAATGCATGAAATGATGCTTACATCACAGTTGCTGAGAGTTTTCATTGAGATGATGATAGGAAAGTATTTAGCTCAGATCTTAGAGACTGTAGGCATCCTGTTCCCTTTCAGGTTGTGATACTCAACCCCAGGGACCCTGATCTAGTGGATGGCACAGGAAGCTGTGGAAAGTGGAGCCTGCAGCTAGTTACGCTTTAGACTGGCACCAGAAAATAAACTCTTCGATGTTTAATTCCTGTCTCTTCATGGCCTTCGAAGGAGCATGGTCAAGCCTCCCCAATTTTCCTCAACTGATGTGGAAAAGAGAATCAATTAGGAAGATTCTTCACAGTGCTTGTGACCGCTGTCCAGGTGATAAACCTACAGTCAGGACTACCGAGGGAACACACATTAGACTCCACGGGCCATAAAGAAAAGTAATAGATGCTGTAAAGTGAAGGGGTGGGTGTGCAGAGGTTGGGGTGGAGGGCAGGGGCAGATATGGGAAATCAGGAGACCAGGAACCAAAATCAGGTGAGGGAGAGTGAGTTTAATTCATGCCATTGGGCTGACACCTGATCACTCTGTAATGGTGGGGGCGTTTATATTCAATTCGTGTGAAGAATGCACACAAAGGCAAAAAGCACATACATGATAAGTAAGTGGTTTACAAGTAACATATGGTTGCAAAGGTTACAGGAATGTGGCAGTTTGGGAAAGCAAAAGCTTCAATCCTGAGTAACTGCAGGGCCAGGGGGAGAGTCCTGCTTACCTCCTCATTCTTATTTCTTATCTTTCATTGGGACCTTTCTGGGTCCAAAGTTCTTAGCAACCATCCTAAGGGTTTCATTATCATCACATTGCAAGAGCTTTTAACAACACTCAGATGTCTTTATTTTATATCACAGGGTTCTGAAAATGACCCCTGTCATACAATGAAATTCTCAAAGAATCAACAAAAGAAGAAGAAGAAAAATTGGGTGTTCAGTTTCTTCACCTGTTAAATGAGAGATTTTGACCAGCTAATCGTCAATTTTCTTTTCAGAATTCTTTGATTTACAGCTTGGGTGCCTTTTATTCCTTTTATCCCAATATTGCCCACAGACAGGAAATATTGTTCTCAAAATGACAATGAAATTCTTTGAACATGACTTCCCATGGGGTCAGAAATGGGCAGACTTTTCTACAAATATGTGACATTTAATCTTTAACGAAAAAAGATTTTTGGCTTACAAACCTTAAATGGAGTTGTCAGACTAAGCTTAAAATATTCCCCCTCCCGGATAATTAAGTCTGCTTAATCATCTTTTTGTCTATTTAGCAGAGCGAGATGGAGGGCTCAGGGAACAAGAGTGTGGGAAAATAATAGAAAGTCAAGGGCAGAATCAAGCTTGAACGACCTTAGAGGGCAGGCTGGAGCCCTGTCCTGGTGGAAGATCTCTCCATACCCTCTCATAGGAGTCACCCATGGTAACCAAGGCAGAGTGAGGACACACAGGTAATTCAAAGGGAAACCATCACATATTACTCACATTTTCTTAGCAGGTTTCCTAAAGCGCCAATACACTTATGCTAGCTGGAACAATGTCTGAATTTAGGCTTCAAAAATGTTCCTTTCCCCCACCCCAATCTGTGTAATTACTGTTTTTTTTTTTTTTTTGTCCTAAAGCCTTTCAAAATACTATAATTAACAGATTGGCAGATAACCCATATAACTGCAGTTAAGGCAAATATAGTATGCAGCTGTCTTTGCATTAAGTGATTAAATCAAATAGCACAGTTTTGAAGTGCATTTTATAAAGCATAAATTTACCTCCTGGCAAAACTGTCTTGAGGAACACACCCTACACCATCTGTTCGCTTGATATTAATACCATATTTGCCAGTACTGTAGCGATGGAGAACAGAGTTAGCAGCTGTACACAGCCAGAAGATGCGAGGGATTCTTCAGAGTGCTCAGCAACTTTCGGGCTCCCTCACAGACGCTCACAACAATTACGCCTCTCAAACTTACCCACACAACATGTATAAGGCAGGCACAATGCACGTCTATACACAGTGCACATGTGTACACAAGTACGCAGCTCGAGATGGTCAAATTTTGATATTTTGAAATAGATACTTTCCATGAAGAAAATACATGGATGGATATGACTTTAAATGCAGGTTTTCAAGGGTTTATTTAGTCTTTTATTAAGTTCTTGGGGCAAATTATCCATTCAGTAATAATTAGTTCACTGCCTCTGTGGTGTTCTGGGTTCTAAGCCCTATGGAGTAATAAACAGTGGCAGTCTTGCCGCTCCTGCAACTTCTACTCTAGCCCCAAATTTTTTGTTAACACACAACTATAATTAAATCTGATGGTTCTGGCAAGGAAAAGGAGCTCACACAAGTGCAGCCTCATTTAGGGTTTATAAAATCAAAACAGTGTGAGTAAATATGTGTAAGAAATGAAGATGTCTCAGTCATGAAATGTATCCATAGCCTGCCGTGCACAGTGGGAGACTTAATGCACAAAACAGGAAAAGACTTTGCCATGCAGTGAGAAAACCTGAAGTACCCGATTGGATGATCTCATGGGGTTTCCAAGGTATCAAGAAAGTACTATGAAATGGAAGACCATAGGGTCCAGGGCTGGAATAAGAGCGACCCATTCTGGCTGCTGATTACAGTACTTGGAGAAACTCTTTGAAAATGTTCATGCTCAGATACAACCTCATATCCATTATATTAGAAAATCTGGGGACAGGTCATCAGGAAATCTGTTTTTTATGTTCTTGAAGGTAATTTTAATAATCCCTATTTTGGAACAAGTGACATTTGAGCTAAACTTCCAATGATGCAATGAGCTGGCATTATCCAATATATTAGCACCAGCCACATGAATGAAAATTAAAAAAAATTTTAATGAAGATGTTCAGTCATATTTCAAGTGCTCAACAGTCCTCCATGACTAATGATTAACATGTTAGATAACAGAACATTTCCATCTGCGCTGGCTTTCTATTGGACAGTGTTTCAACTGTTTCCAACTTGTGGCCCATGGGCTGCATGTAGATATGAATGCAGCCCAACACAAATTCACAAACATACTTAAAACATTATAAGAGAGATGGTCCAGTCGGTGAAGTGCTTGCCGTGCAAGTGTGTGGATCTGAGTTTGATGCCCAGAACCCACAGAAAAATGCTGGGTGTGGTATTTGCATACAATCCCAAAGCCAGGCAGGTGGAGACAAGAGGTTCTTGGCTTTCTGGCCAGTCTAGCTGAGTCAACAGACTCTGGGGTTCATGAGAGACTCTGTCTTAAAACAGTTTGACAGTGATTGAGGAAGACACCCAATGTCACCTCCAACCTTCACAGACACCGGTATCCCCCACTTACCTGCATGTACACACACACGGACACACACACACACACACACACACACTATAAGAAAGTGTGATTTTTTTTGTTAACTTGATTACACAAGCATAAACTTTGTAGATGAAAACATTCAAAATGCCAGTGTCAACAGTGTGGTCTTATCTGATAGATGGATGAAGAAAAGAAAGCAGATCATGATATAAACAAGGCAAGCAGTTCAAAAAGGTGTGAGCAGCTATAGGGGAATGGACCTGGTGCCCAGGGCAGTGGGAAGGTTGGGAAGGAGGGCTGGGACCTGTGCAGAAGCAGCTGGTGAAGAGGTGAGGCTCCCCAGTTAGGCTGAAACACTTAGGTGGGAAGAGATAAGAAACAGTGGTATGCAGAGACGGGACATAGAACAGAGGTAGGTAACTGTCAAAGAACAATGGCTTAGCATAACCAGAGAAGTGACTGGAGTCTATAAAATTGGCTGGAAAATGCCTCTTCTGTATTGGCAAATCTAAAAAGTCAAATGAAACCCTGATCCAGTTGGTTAGTGCAAGTGTCACCACATTTCTAGTTTTCTCTGGGAAATCACCCTGCAAAGGTGCATTGAGAGCCCCAAAGGTGGCCAGCTCCCACATCTCTTTTTAGAGCTGCAAGTTAAGCCTGATAATTCACAGTCAGCACTGTACAGCTGTACTGCAAGGACCATAAATATGCCATCCAAGTCAATATTCTCATTTCATACATGAAAACATGCTAAATGACTCTCCCAAGGTCTCACAGCTAAAACGTGAGGCAGGAGTTGGTGTATAGTTTGCCCATCTCCATGATGGGGACCCTCCACTGCACCCTGTTTTGCAGACTTCCAGATGTGCTAGAAAGAGAAGCTGGCGCCAAAGAGTTCTTCATTGTGGTTTTCAAAATAATAAAAGTACTTAAGACAGGAACACAAGCTTTTCAAAATAAGAGTATTTAAGGCAGGAAAGCAAGCAGCAGTATATGTATAAAAAGCTAGGGGGTGGGTAAACAAATGATACTATTTCAGGAAGGGATATGGAGAAACTTTCTTAAATTTTGTTATTTATCTGAAACACTAGGCGCTCATCTTTTTTCTACTACTATATAATAGTTTTGTTTTTTAGAGGCATGTATTTAACCTTTTGCGGATTTTACCATTTTATAAGATCTACTCTTCCTAGATTCCACTGCAAATGTAGAGGTTTCATTTGTTGCTATTGAATATAAAAAATAAAAAAACACTGTTTCTTATTATTGAATGTGAGTAATATCTACTGCAGAATGTACCCTGGGAGTCAGCCTGCAAGCAGAGATATCTGGAGTTTTGGTTTGCATCAGTATTTATTCATATATTAGGAGCTACATGTAATATGCTTGCAATTTACTAGTAGACTTTATCTGGAGGCAGAAATAGATCCAAAAATCACTGTGAATCACATATCCTCTGGGAACTTTTTAAGTCTGACTTTTGTTTACTATCACTTGTGTTGAACATTTAACATTGCGATTCATAAAGAAACAGTTCACAGAGAACTAGGATCTAGCCTATCCCACCAGTTTCTACATTCTTAGTCAGTGAAAACTGGCCTTAAGTTGTTCCACTTGCAATTTATCACTGGAAGACACAATTTCATCATTTTAGGATGTGTTCGAGCACATCTCCAAGTTTTAACTTGCTGCTTCCTTTATTTTTCTAGCCCCTCCCTGTCAAGAAGACTCTAGCATTTCCACAAAGAAAACAGCCTTGAGTCTTGGTTCTCCTTCAGTTAAAGTGTGCACTGAAACACTTCATGAGAAATGTCAAACGGAGCATGACACATATCTCTAAGAAGGAAAAACCTGGACATTTTTTGAAGTTGAATAAAAATTAGGTGAGAAAATGGAACAATTACTTTGACAGCAGGTGGGATCTGAAAGCTGTTAATTAAGAGACTATCCATTAAGAACATGAAGACTCAAGTTTCTAGAGGTTTGCTAATTCTTCTCCAGGATTTTGAGAAGATTTGATTATATGGTACTATTTTAAAATGTCATTTTATAGTTTTAAGAAATGACAGAGGAAGTAGCTTAACAAAATGCCTGTCCTGGGGGGACAAGAATAAAAAACAGTATTTGGTAGAATCTCATCTTATATAACTCACAAGTATTTACCCCCTGGACAAAAGACAATTAATTATAAGAAACAGTGAAACAATTAAACATGTCTGTGCTCATCTCTACTAAATCAGTCAGGTTTGCACCCTCTACAACAGAATGGCATCTTTAGCTGAATGGATAAATGGAAGACTAGACTGACAGATAGAGGGACACAAAACAGTAATCATATATATATATATCACCTAATATTAGTGAGGTCATGCTCATGTTGAATAAACAAAAGCAAGATGAATCAAAGAATGCAAACTAGTAGGAGGAGGCATCTCTCCTTTGCAATGAGAGAGGAGACACC
>NW_008351881.1:6063298-6064955 GCF_000622305.1 Nannospalax galili | reverse complement strand
GTAAATAAAGCATACTATGAGCACCTATCAGCTGAGGCTTTGGCTGCTGCCTCCACACTATATTTTCCCTAGTTCTCCCACTGAATAAACGGAGCTGTTTCACTGAGTCTGGAGCTGTTTGCATCACTGAACCTGCCGCCCCGGAAGGGCTTTCTTCCATCAGTGCTCACTGGCCGTCCTGACCCCGCTTGTTGCTTCTGCTCCCTTTGTCCTCGTGGACCAGTGGCCAATGACCCACGAGGAAAGGGAGAGACCCCATACCAGGGGAAGGCAGATCTTCTGCTGGTGTTTAGTCTTCCTCTTCTTTATGTACTGAGCACCTACACAATTCATTTTACACAGTTCAATAAACATTAGATAAATGAAAGAGAGAGAGAGAGAAGAAGGAAGAGAGAAGAAGGGAGGGAGGAAGGAAGGAAGGAAGGAAGGAAGGAAGGAAGGAAGGAAAAAAGTTGATTTCAGAACAGAAACTTTAAAAGTTAGAAGGGCATGATATTATGTACCTAGATTTCTGAAAGTCATAACGGCCAACCAAGGATAATATACCAGGAATACTGTCTGTCAAAATTCATGGAGGGGCTGGAGAGATGGCTCAATGGTTAAGAACACTGGTTGTTCTTGCAGAAGACCTGGGTTCAAATCCAAGCATCCACATGGCATCTGACAACTGTCCAGAACTTCAGTCCCAGCCTCATCTCTGAGGGTGTTGCCTGACATGCGTGCACTTACCTACATGCAGGCAATACATGCATACACATAAAATTAAGAAAAAAATTTTTTTTAATTCATGGAGAAAGAAAAATATTCCATGATAAAAGTAGGAAAAAGAAATTTATGACCAATAAGCTGGCTCTCCAGACATTACTGGAAATCATTCTTCAGACTGATAAGAATGATAAACACAAAAAAAGATGCTGCAAAGAATTAAAAATAATTGCAGCTACAATAGTTAAACAAATGAGGATTAGGAAACCACCAAACACCTAAGTCAGCAGAACACAGTAAAGACTCTTTTTTTGGTCTTTTTGAGACAGGATCTCCCAGTAGCCCCAGCTGGCCTGGAACTCACTATGTAGACCAGGCTGGCCTTGAACTCACAGGGATCTGCCTGCCTCTGCCTCCCTAGTGCTGGGATTAAAGGCACATGCCACCATATGAACATACTCTGACTTTTGCCTAATATGCAGCCAAAATATGACTGTTCGCAATGTAAACAAGCTCACTGAGCCATGTGTTTCTCTCTTGGACTGATCATATGACCTTAAGTCCTCAGGACCCTTCCTTGCCCTTCATCCAAGATAGTATGAAAGTGTGTGCGTGCATGCTTTACATATCAAAGCATCAAAGCACTGCAAACAGTACTGTTCTTAGGGCAAACAATGAGAGAAATTGAGAACTGTCTGTCACTGTGTGTGTGAGGTGCTCTAGGTCTAGGAATCAAAGCACAAAATTCATTTGTGAGGGGACTGGAAAGATGGCTCAGTGGTTAAGAGCACTAGCTATTCTTGCAGAGGACATGGGTTCAGTTCCCAGCACCCACATGGTAGCTAACAACCATCCGTAACTTCTCACCTCTGAGGGCATTGCATAATACAGATGCACTTACATATATGCAGGCAATATACTCATAAAATAAAAATAATAAATAAAATTTTAA